>NC_037682.1:57299327-57547021 GCF_003255815.1 Theropithecus gelada
TAAGTTTGTTATGGAGGGAGTGGTGTTCTTATAAAAGATGAGTTCAGTCTCTTTTTTTTCTCTCTCTCCTTCACTGTGTTCTCTTGTCCTTCTACTTCTGCCATGGGAGGACATAGCAACAAGGCCTTCTCCAAATGCAGGCCCTCAACCTTGAACTTCTCAGCCCCCAGAAGTGTAGAAATAAACCTCTGTTCTTTATTAATTACCCAGTTTCAGGTATTCTGTTATAGCAGCACAAAATGAACTAAGACAGTGACCATGATCCTTGGCACTCAGCACGAGACCTGGCCTTAGGATGCATGAGACAGTGTTGGTTGTTAACAAGAGGAACATGAAGGAGAATGGGAGGCTTTCAGTCCAGACTAGCAAGCAGAAGTTTTATCCTCACCTCCACTCCTTGAGATGGTTCTGCTGGCCTTAGCAGGTCTAGGCTTATCCTAGATCGATTGGTTCTAGGCTAGTAGCTTCCAGCTCCCAATCTCCTGTTAGGATCACCTCTAGGCAAATGCTTATGGTCAGGCTGGGCTAGACTGGACTCAGAGGCCATCCCATGGGGCACAGGTTTGAGTGTTATCACATTATTCTAAGAGTGGTAGAGCCAAGCTGCTAGGACCCTCAGGCAAGGCATAAGGTAGGAGGTCCTAACCTGTTGAGCCAGGAACCCATCTGTGGTCCTATGAGGTGGAGCTTGGGAAAAGCAGCCCCCAGACCTTTTTTGTGTTCATAGGCCTGGACCACATCTTTAGTTTCAGACAGTCTGGTCTACAATAGCAGAAAGAAAGAGTGAAGAGTGAGCCTTGCCAGAGTCCCTACAGTTGGAGCAGCTGAGCTGAAATGTAGGGTCAGGATAAATACCCATCTGGGCTCACCTGGAGGCCTTGAACATGAAGCAGCCTTAGACATAGGCCGTAACCTATCCTAATCCACCTCCCTTAGCTCCCTGGTCCAGCCAAAAAGAAAGAACTTCGGCTGTTTCTTCATGTCGTTTCTTTCTTCCATCTCTCCCAGGATCATGACTTTCCGTGAGCATCAGGGAACTTCTTGAAACAAAGAGAAAGCAGGGAGCACATCAAGGGTCAACCTTGGCTCCAGGTTTCCATCCTGGGAAGCTCTTTGGAAACATGGGGCCTGGCAAAGCAGAGTCTAGAATTGGATACTTGGAACTTGGAGAACACATTCAAACTATTTATTGATGGGGAATCAGAGGATCAGTGTATTCATTAGGAAAAAGGGCTAAGCTACTATAACAAAGAGGTCCTAAGTTACAATGGCCTAAAGGAGATGGAACTTTATTATTTATCTGTCGTAACACGAGATAAAAAGTCTAGGTTGGTAGGGTTACTCCACAAGGCCACTTAGAGACCCAGCTTCCTTCTATCTTATTTCTTTGCATACTTTAGGCTATTGATTAATCAAATCTGGGTGTTCTAATATCTATATTCCATCTTATGGAAAGGGGGGAAGATAGGAAGTTGTGGATAAGCAACTTGTTTCTTCATGCTGGTATAGTCTTTGTCTCTCCCAGAACAAATTTATCTACATGGCAGACTATATGAGTCTTGACTTTTACATCTTATAGCTTCAACCACCAAAGAGAAACCAACCCAGCTCTCTGGGTTCCAATGTCAAAACTCCTACTGGGGAAACCCATTGGTCTAAACTGGGTCTCTCCCCTTGTAAGCAAGAGAGGTGAAAATAGCTCATCTCTCTCTTTTGCTTACAAATAAAAACTAGTAACTTGTCTATACCCATTGCAATGGAAGCTGGAAATACAGTCTCCAGTGCCATGTGCCCAGGAGGAAGGAAAAGACATGTTGAATACACCACCAGTAGTCTGCCACACGCAGGAAGAGGAAGTTACACGGTGTGAAATCTACAAGAAGTGGACTCAGAGCCACAATGTAGGCCTAGCGTCACCAGCAAGTCTGTGGCTTCAGTTCTACCTGCAGGCTCTGAGGGTTTGAATCAGCATCCTGTCCCCAGGTGTGTTCTCCCAAGCTTTAGAGGGCTCAATCTAGTACAAGCCCCAGGTGGTAGCTGTGACCTCCAATCCTGATAGGACTCAAGTATTTCTGACTCACTACAGGGGTTATTTGAGCACAGGGGCTTGGAGAAGCCCAGGCAAGTCCTAGGTAGCAGCAGCTACAGAGGAATATGTGCTTTCAGGGTTTTTTTGTTTTGTTTTTGTTTTTGTTTTCTCCCCCAAACTATCGTTTGGGAGTTGGCAGGGCCTCTCAGACAGGTTGGATGCTGGGTGAGAGGGAACCCCTTTGGCTTCTTCCATCATGGGTCAGGGGTGAGGCAGGAAGACCCCACTAGAGATTGAGGGAGAGGGACCAGGAGGGGGACTAGGAGTGCCCTCCCATCAGTCCCACATACCTGGGCCCCTGCCTGCAGCATGGAGAAGGACGGTTTCTGAGATGCATGTGCTGTTGGGACATGCGGTTGTAGCTCCAAGGGGACCACCTGCATGTGGGTGTGTTCACTCTGGTGAGCTTGTTGGGAAACAGTCTGTTCTCTGGGAGTGAGTCACAGTGCTCAGCCCCACAGCCCAGTCAGTTGGCGTCCATGAAGCTCACGGACCAGCACCAGCCTCCAGAGCACGTGGCACAGCTGGACCCTTAGACCCAGCCCTCCATCGCTCCAGGTCTCCAGTCATCAGTGGACAGGTGATTAGGAGGGTGGGAGAGGGAGGAGATGACCCCTAGTCACATAAAATCGGGGTTCAGATTGAGAGTCTGACATTGCAAGTCAAGCTGGGTGGGGTTTGGTTGCTGGGGTATTAGTAACCTCAGAGGGAGCTGTGGGCATCCAGGAACCCCCTTGGCAAGAGTTTCTGGAAGGTGGGAGGTGCAGAAATGAAGCCATTTGGAGGTGGGAAGAGGCCCCTACAACAGCTGGCTGGGGAAGCCTGAAAGCTCATCAGCACTGCAGAGGTTGTTGCCATAATCAAGTCTCAGAGCAAGCTAGTTGGCTACATAAATGAAAGAGTGGAGGGAAATATTTGAGCCAGGCAAATTCTCCCAGCTGGGGCTAGGGTGGCGGGTGCATGGAGTGTAACAGTAAGTTCAGAATATCTGAGTTGGATTGGACCCCTGAGACCTTCTTCTCTGACCCATTTTTCTCTCAAGGTAGGAAGCTGGAGAAGAAGATGCAAACACTTATAGCTTAATAGGTTTTCTTTTATTACTGTCACACAAATAAGTATACAAATAACTATGTAATTAACTAGATCATTGTGATAAGAGCTATGGAGGAAAAGCACAGAGGGCCCCATGTCAGAGTATAGCAGGGAGGCCTAACCTAGTCTTGAAGGAAGAGGCCACCCTGACATTTAATCCTGGACACAAGGGATGAACACGAGGTGGTCCAAATAAAAGGGGGCAAGAACATTTCAGGCAGAAAAGAATGGTGCATCTGCAGGCCTGGAGACAGGTGGTAGTTCAGACAACAACAAGGGCAATATGCTGCGTCATAGGAGCAAGGGTGGGTGTCAGTGATGGGAGATGCTTCAGGAGAGCCTGCTCGTGCAGAGCCAAGTGGACATGCAGAGAGAGGACGGGGGCTTGCTGTGGAGAGCAACAGGAAGCCATGACAGCTTTGAGGGTTGGTTGACGAGATCTCATTTGCACTTTAAAAAATCTCCTGGCTGCTCATGGAGTAATAGAGGCTATATCATTGAGGTTCAGGGTGGACTTTGGGTGGGGGCCAGTAAGGAGCTCTTGCAGCAGTATGCAAGAGATCATAGTGACTTGGACTAGGGCAATAACAGTGACTGATTGGAGGGTGTGTCAAAAAGAACTCCCATTTAATTTCTAAATTTAAAAAATTATAAATTACTTATGCATTATGAATAATGAAAAGGTAAGTGTATACTTTTTTTTGAGTCAGGGTCTCACTCTGTTGCCCAGGCTGGGGTGCAGTGGTATGATCATGGGATCATGGCTTACTACAGCCTCTAATTCCTGGGCTTAATCGATCCTCTCTCCTAAGCCTCTCGAGTCACCGGGATTACAAGTGTGAGCCACCATGCCTGGCTCAGTGTATACTTTCTCCTTCACTCTTACCTTCCATTCTCACTCACTAAGGTCACCAGTGTTGACAACCTGAACAAGTGCAGCCTTTCACATCTTTCCTTCACGTGCATCTTAACAGAAAGAGGTTTTCTTTTGAATGGGATAATATTACTTGATACTCTGCAATCTACTTTTCCCACTAAACAGAACATCACAGATGTCCTTTGCAAGTCAGTTGCTCTAACTCGTTTTTAACAGTTGCATAATATTCTACAGCAGAGTTGTAGGACAATTAATTCAATCATTGATTGGCACTGATATTCATATGGGTTCCAGTTTTCTGCCACCACAAACAATGCCGAAATTAGGATTATCCTTATATATAGGTGATTTCCCCTTATAGTTTGGAGTCCCAGAAGGAGGATTTATAGGTCAAAAGGCATGTACATGTTTAATAAATAGTGCCGGGTTACCTGCCTCAAAAGTAATAGATCGTGCCAGATTGCTTGCTCAGTAGCAAAGGAGAGTACACATTTTCTCAAAATTTTAGCAGACCTGGACATTTTACTTTTTTAAAATTGCTTGCCAATCTTATGAATTTAAATAATGAAAACTTATTTTGCTTTAATTTGCATTTTCCCAATGACTAATGAGGGTAATCATTTTATTGACCATTTAGATTTCCTCTCTGAATGGCCTGTTCTTTCTCTTTTTCCATCTTTCTTTTAGGCTTTTGTCTTTTATTTACAATATAGAAATTCTTTGTATATACAGCATATTTTGCAAATATTTTCCTAATAAATCATTTGTATTTTTCTTTTGTTTGTGCTATATTTTGCCATAGAAGTTCTGAAAATCAAATTTAGTATATTTATCTTTTCCTTTGTTAGTCCCAATAAATTTATTCATGTTATTATCCAAATCTATTAAATTTTTGTAATAAAATACCATCCAATATTTTCAATGTTTTATTCTTATTTTAAAATATTAAACCATTTGGAACACAATTTTTATATTTAGGGGAGGTAAGGATCCTATTTGTTTCTTCTAGATGAATAACCAGTTATGACAGCACAATTTATTGAAATAACTTTATTGAGATGTAATTCACATACCATACAATTCACCATTTAAAGTGTTCAATTCAATGCATTTTAATATATTCACAGATTTGCAAATCTCCACAATTTTAGAACATTTTTATAACCTCAAAAAGAAACTCTGCACGCCTTAGCTATCACACCCCTACTATCCCCAGTCCCTAGCACTATCCCCAGTCCCTAGCACTATCCCCAGTCCCTAGCAACGACTTATGTACTTTCTCTCTCTACAGACTTGCCCATTCTGACATTAAATATAAATGAAATCATACAATACACAGTATTTTGTGACTGGCTGCTTTCACTTAGCATTATGTTTTCAAGGTTCATCCATCCTGTGGCATGTATCAGTACTTTATTCCTTTTTATAGCTGAATAATATCTATTTGTCAGTTCATGAACATTTGGGTTTTTCCCCACCATTTGGCCATGATGAATAATGCTGATATAAACATCAGTATACAAATTTTTGTGTGGACCTATGTTTTCAATTATCTTGGGTGTATACCTAGGAGAGGAATTTCTGGTTATAGGTGACTCTGTGTTTAACTTTTTGAGGAGCTGCCAGGCTGTTTTCCAAAGTGGCTGCACCATTTTACATTTCCGCCATCAGTGTGAAGGCTCCAATTTCTTCACATTCTTGCCAACATTCATTATCTAAAGTTTTTAATTCCAGCTGCCTAGTGGGTGTGAATTGGTATCTCCCTGTGGTTTTGATGTGCATTTTCCCTATGTTGAGCATCTTTTCAGATTCTATTGGTTTGCTTGTACATCTCCTGTGGAGAAGTGTCTTTTCAGATGGCAGTACCACTTACTAATTTTTCTCTGATGAATTAAAATGCAACATTTATCATATATTAAATTCCTTTCTGTACTTGAACCTGTTTATTGTCTCTTTGTTCCTGTGATCTATTTCTCCCTTCCTGACTTACACCATACTATTTGATTATGGTAGTTTCATAGTATGTTTTATTATCTAGTAATGCAAGTTGTCTCCAATTAGTCTTTCTTTTCATATGTTTTCTTAACTAGCCACATATATTTATTTTTTAATTGCACTTCAAGTTAAATTTTTTTCAGTTCTAAAATTTTTAAATTTGGGATTCTAATAGAAATTGCACTAAATTGATATATTAATTTTGAAAGGATTTGCTTTTATGATAATGTCCTCTCTTTTAGAAATATGGTTGTCTCTTTATATATCCAGATCTTGTTATATGTCCTTCAATATGCTTTCATGAGTTCCTTTAAAGAAGAACCTTATCTTTGTGATGATTGTTGTTTTTAAATTATTCCTAAATATTTGCTTTGTCACTATTGCAAATGCTCTATTTCATTGCCATTTCTAACACATCATTGCATTTAGAAAAAAACTGCAGCCTTCTATCTATTTATCTTGTATTTAGCTACCTTCTCAATTATCTAATAATTTTAGTAACTTTCAAACTAAATTTTATTGGATTTTTGGTTAATAATTGCATAATTTGTAAATAAACATATTTTTGTCCTTTCAAAAAACAGCTGTTTATTTTGAGCAGTTCATTTTCTTGTCTTATTGAGTTAAAGTCTCAAAAAATGTTGAATAATAATGATAATAATGGACATTCTGTCTTAGTCCCAGTTTACGGAAATAGCTTCAGAATGTCACGTTTATTTATCTTCTATTGAGTTTTGGTAAACAGTCTTAACAAATTGAACTAGTTTTCTTCTATTTCTATTTTGCTTCATATTTTATTAGTAATATATGCTAAATTTTATCAAATGATTTTGGACATATATTACTATAATCATATTTTGTTCCTTTATTTGTTGATGTAGTGACTCATACTGATAGAGTTCCTGATGCTGAATCATGTTTGTGGTGTTAAAATAAATCCTCCTTTGTCATGGTGTATTATTCTTTTGATACTTTTTTCATGTCAAGATAGCTAATATCTTATTTCAGATTTTGCACTCTTATTCAAGCTGTTCTATGAATTTTTTTTCTTTTAAAATTCAATCTTTATAAGGTCTGGGAATAAGAAAATGCTGGCTCATAAAACAAACTAGGAAGATTTCCAAGTTTTTCTCTTGTCTGGAATAGTTTAAATAACATTAAAATCATCTGTTTTTCAGGTTATATAAAACTCATTTTAATGTAATCTGTGCCTTGTGGGGTTTTATTTTAATTGTGATAAAATACACGTAACATAAAATTCACCATCCTTACCATTTTTAAGTGTACAGTTTAGCAATGTTAAGCACATTCACATTTTTGGGTAACCAATCTCCAGAACTCTTTATCTTGCAAATCTGAAAATGCTATCCCCATTAAATTCCCCATTCTCCCCTCTGCTGAACGCCTGCCAACCACCATTCTACTTTTTGTCTCTATGAATTTGACTACTCTAGGTACCTCATATAAATGAAGCCAAACAATATTTGTCTTTTTGTGGACTGGCTTATTTCACTTGGTATAACGTTCTCAAGGTTCATCCATGTTGTAGCATGTGTCAGAAATTCCTTCCTTTGAAAGGATGAACAATATTCTTCTGTGTGTATCTATCACATTTTGTTTATCTGTTCACCCATTGGGGAACACTTGGGTTGCTTCCACCTTTTGATTATTGTGAATAATGCTGCTATGGACATGGATGTACAAATATCTCTTTGAGAATCTGTTTTCAATTCTTTTGGGTGTATTTCCAGAAGTAGAATTGTTGGAGCATATGGTGCCTTGTGATATTTTAATAGCATAGTTTTAATATCTTTTTAAATGTATTCTGTTTATTGGCCTATTTGAGATTTCAACACCTTCTATGCTCAGTTTTGATAATTTTCTACTTTGCTTGAAGTCGTCCATTTCTTCCAGGTTTTCACATTTATTTTCATAGGCTTACTCATATTATTGTTATAATTCTTTAACCTTCTCTGTACCTGTGATATATCTCTTTTCTTATATCTAATATCATATATTTGTGCTTTATTTTCTTAACTAGGTTTTCATGGAATTTTTTTTTCCATTTTGTTAGTCTTTTCAAATAATCAAGTGTTGGTTCTAATTTTCCCTTTTAATTACCTTTTCTATTACTTGTTTATTTTCTATTTCATTATTTTCTGACTTCATTAATTTTCTACTTTTTTGGTTCAGTTTGTTCTTTTCTAATTTCTTAGATTAAATATCTAGTTCATTTGCTTCCAGTCATTTTTAGAAATATTTCAAGCATATGAGGCTATATTTCTTCCTCTGAGCACAGTCGTGTTCCATAAGTTCTGTCTGATATGCTGTGTTCTCTATTTTCATTACTAGATTGGTAATTTCTATTTTGCTCTTATTTTGATCCAGTACTAATTTAATAGGATGCTTCTTAATTTTCAAGCAGTTTATGCTTTTAGCTTTGAAGTTGGCTTCGTTTGACATTAACATTGCTGTTTCTACTCCCTCTCTGCTTGCATTTTCTTGGTCTATCTTTGCCCATTGCTTTATTTTCAGTCTCTTTGTCACCTTGTTTTGGGAGTATTTCTTGTAAACAGCATTTGGCTGTATTTTATTTATAACTTACTCAGACAATCTGTTTTTTGATAGGGAAATTCACTCTCTTCATGTTTAGCGTAACATACTGATATACTGACCTCCACTGCCATTGGGAGAAGCTGGCGGTTGCACCAGGGACAGCGCCCCTATTATTGTTCTGATCCATTCTTGCTCACACAGCCTTTCCCTTCATGCCAGTCATGCAGCTAAGACAGGTTGGAACATAAAGGCAAAAAAATGCCGAATACCAGATCCCACGATTTTACGATAATTAGCCCCAAATTCTGATGTTCCAATTCTCCTCTCCAGGACCTTCCTCTCCAAATAGTTGTGAGACCTAGGAATGCTTACCCGTGTGACCCAAGTGCCTTCTGGACACCACTAGATTTTGAGTTCTGGATACTCATTTTCTCTCTAGCAATCCCAGGGTTGGGAGATGGGGGATGATGGATTATGAGAAGAGATGCCGTCTGTATAATTAGAGCTGCTGCCTGATACTCTTGCCATCTTGCCCGAGCTGCTGTTAATGCCACCAAGTTGCTGATCCCAGCTGCTCTTTTCCTCTTGGCCCAGCAAGGTGACATCTCAGCTTCTAATGACCAGCTGTTTCAGAGGGCCTCCCATAGCCAAGCTGCAGGGCTCCTAGTGACCCAGTTTCTCATTTGCACCACTGCCCTCTTCTTCTCAGAGTGCTGATCAGGGGTGAGTTAGGCCCCACCTTGCACCATACTTGGAACTATTATTCCCTTAAACTCCTGGCCTTGCTTCTCAGTCTAGTCCACCCATGAGGATCTCCTCTCATTGTCTCTGCCAGCATGGCCCCCATTGAGGATCTCAGTCCTCATGATAGATCTGTCCCTGTCTCAATCCCAGCTGTGGACTGAATTCAGTGTCTTTCACCAAGAGCTGGGGCCCCATATAAATGCAGAGATAGGGCGGGGTATCTGCTTCATTATCCGTGATCACCTCATGATGTTTACACTCTCTGAATTTTCTCTTTCTCTCTATGAAAACCAGGGGGCTGGTCTTTTAAGAGCTCACATAGGCCCTTGCTGCAAGTGATGGTGGGAACAGGGAGTCTGGGTGCTTACACCTCAGGCTGGCTTCTCTGAGTGTGAACTCTGGCCAAGCAGAGACACCCAATTGCAGGGCCCTGCTAGTCTGTATGGTGCCTTTGTGCAAAGTAGCAAAAGGTGCCTTCTTTGGGTGGGTGCAGTCCGTGCCAGCTACATGGCTTGGAGGGTGAAGGGGTACAGAATTTCAGGCCCTACCAGATGCCTTGGTACGTGGAACAGCCAGCACCCATCTAGGCAGTCACTCCTGGGGAATTGAGAGCAGCTGATTTGGGAGATCATTCTGAAGAGTCTCTCTGAGCGCTCCTCCCTTCTTCACCAAATTAAATATAATTCGTGCAGTCATTTCACAAACTTTCCCAGACACTATGTCGGTCTGTTTGAGAGGATGGAAGAGAGCTGGAGGAATCAGGATGAGCTCCCTCCCTTCTCTCTACCCCTCAATCAGAATGTGCTTTGATAAGTGGGGGCTTGGGGACAGTATAAGGGTGACTAACTGCGCCTCCCTTACCAATTAAATTTTTAAAAAGCTGCTATGGAAGGAGCGAATATTAGTTTCCTGATTTATAAAGCCAAATGGATTAAGCTCATTCATTGCCCGAGGAAACAAAAAGGAAATCTTCAATACCTCTGTGCACATTGAGAATAGGAACAATGCCGGTCTTTAGAAAGCAGAAACCTAATTTGGGGGAATCAATTACCCTCTGTGTCCCTGCCTCTGTGGGCTCTCTCACTGGCTCTCTCAATAGATTTCCTGGGAGGTAAAATGTGGAGAAGTTCATCAACCATAGGCACACCCTGGGCACAGCCTTGAGACAGGAGGTGAAGAATTAGGTCTAGGGTGGGTGGAGTTGGGGGTTCCTGGGTGCAAGGGTGGGGTGGGGAGGGTTTGGGGATAAAAGTTGAGAGTGGGGGCGGTATTGAGAGGGATAGTGAGAGGGCAAAGTGGGGGGTGGTGGTGGGAAACTGGGGTTTATAACTGAGGGAGAGCAAAGCCCAGCCTAAACAGGTGACAGGGTGGAGAACACTGTGGCCCAGCCTGGGTCCAGAGTCACCACCGCCTCCTGATCCTCTCGGATTTCTCCTCTGTGATCTGCACTTTCCCCTGTGGGGCTGAGCATGCCGCGGGGAATGGCTGGGCAATAATGAAAAAAGAAAGGGGATGGGGCGCCTGCCACGGTAGCCGCGGAGTCACATTCACAAAGTCACACACACAAGCACTCTCGCGATCTCCTACACATTCCTGTGCCGGGTCCCAGTCCGGGCCCACAGTCCCCAGACCCAGAGTCACGCCCAGCCTGGCGCACTCGTTCAGAATCACAGGCACGGAGCCCACACTCCCACCCGCACACACACACCCGCAATCGTCCTACCCCCACCCTCGTCTTGAGCTCACACAGTGGCTCACCACCCCACACAGCCCTCACTCTGGCATGCGAACACACACACACACACATACAGCTCCTCACACGCACACACTCTGGCTGTGCTTTTGTGTTTTGTCAGAATTAATGAGAAAAGTTCCCGTGCCCTGCGGGTAATTAGTGTCCTTGGAGTTAAATAAGCTAATGGCGGGCACCTCTGGCCCAAGCAATTATGTTTGTGTATTGAATAATTGATTCAAAGGGGGGGGGGGGGAAGGGCCGCTAATCAGATCTGAGCATAATGAATTGATTTAATTAACAGGGGAATCTGAGGGGCCCTGGGAAATGCAGCCTTCACTTGGCTGAGGCGAGCGCGGCCCGCACCGAGGAAGGACGCGCGCGCGGCTCAGGCTCCGGCTGCGGCCCGGCCCGGGCAGCGGCTGCTCGCTAGGCTCCCGCGATCCCGGCCTGGCCGTCTCGCCCCCTCGCCGGCCCCCCAGTCCTTCCTCCTGCGCTCCCTGCCCGCGGGGCTGCGCTCCGGACTCCGGTCGGTCTGCCCCCGTCGGCAGCCGCGGCTCTCGGGACTTGGCACCAGCGCTGGGCCGGCGGGAGCAGCGCAGGCGGCCGGCGGCGGGAGTCGGAGCCGCTAGCCCCTCAGTGTCCTCGGCGCTAGTCGGCTGGAGCCTCCGGGACCATGGTGTTGGACCAGGAGGACGGTAGGTGCCCGGCGCGCGGGGCTAGGGGCGCGGGGCGGAGACTGCGGCGCTGGCCCTGCGGAGTCCACCCCGCTAGCGGTGGCAGCGCCCTCAGCACCCGGGGCCGCCTCCGGCTAATGGGTGCCTTCCCGGAAGCGCGGCGGCTGGATGTGTGCGCCGGTGCCGGGGTCGGCGGCGACAGGCTCGGCGGTGCCAGGCTCAGCGCCCGAGCTTCGTCGGCGGGATTAGGAAGTCTCCCGGTCCCAACGAGGCCGCTAGCCCTGCGCGCTCCGGCCGGGAACTTTCTCACGGACTCTTGCCGCCTTGCGGGCATCCGGAGCGCCTCTGCAACCCGCACCGCGGGCTTCCAGGCAGTGCCCACTGCCAACCAGTCTCCCAGCCTCTCTGGGTGTCTGCACGTTCCCCTTCCGCTCCCTACTGCGGAACGGATCCCCGCGGGAGGGTGGGGGTGCCCACAGATCCTGCAGGTGCAGGGGTGAGGGTGCTGTCAAACCAGCAGTGTCCCTGCGGTCTGGCACTCCATAGCTTCGGCATGGGTGACATTGCCTCTGCCCCTGGCAGGGCTGGGGAGGGAGCTGCCATCAGTTCACCCAGCCTGGCATGTTAGGAAGTGCCACGCTGGCTGGGGTAGGTGGGTGGGCCATCTAGTCCAAAATATCAGGTCCAACTAAAGGCGGTTTTACCTTGAAGTTAGCGAAGTTTAGGGTCCTTCAGGTTCCTTCAGCTGCCAGGTCCTTGGTGGTAATTTGGTATTAGTAGGCTTGTAGTCCTTTTCTTAAAGAGCCCCACGCCCAAACTGCAGTAAGCTTTGGACCTCACACAATTTCCATCCATCCCTGGGTCCAACTCCTACACTTTCCACTGCCAGTCTCTTGGAAGAACTCACAGCTCTGGCTGACCCAGAGACCATCCGCCACCTAGGCTGGGACAATCCCTTAGTGCCTGAAGGATGAAGTGCTGGGGCAGGAAGCTGGGAGGTTTGGGATTGAGAGGCAACTTCTGGGCTGCAGGGAAAGGGTCTTGCTGCCTGGCCTTCCTCTCTAGCCCGGCTAGTCCCTTGACCCACCCTACCACCACTCACTATAGTGATCAATTGTCCTTGTTTGCTCAGGGCGATCTCAATTTTAGTACTGAACATTCTGCATCCTAGGAAACCCTTGAGTCACGAGGCAAACTTGGACAGTTGGTCAGTGCACACCCACAACCTTTCCAGGGCTGCGGTGCAGGGGTAGGGGAGATTTCTTTGCTATGGTGCAGATTTGGCTTGGGCCTCCATAAGGCCTAACAATTTATAACTGCAGCTTACAAGGAGATCTGTCCAGGCTCTCCAGAAACCAAAAGAGGAAAAGTTTGCCGACTGTGCACCTCTTCACTCCAGCGGGTTGCAAATTCCTGAGCATTGGCTGCTTTTGTGTAAGTAGGGGGAAGGGTGAGGCATCTGAACGTGGCCAGCAGGCATCCTGATTGCACTATGAAGTCTGTAGGTTTACTCTGTCCTGTCAACTGTGGTGGCCACAGAGAAGGGGTCCTCATCACCCCAATACCTCTCTGAGCATCACCTGTGAGGCTAGCCTGTAACTCCATCTTGGAGGCAGCTGCATTGTGTTGGGAGGAGGCCCTCTGGCTGCGGCACATCTGACAGTCTCCACCAAAGAGTTCTGGAATATCTAGTCTGCCTGGGCCCTCAAGCCCTGCGTCCCACTCCTAATGCAGGAACTCTTCCTCAGGACTTTCCTGCCAGGTGGAGGGGCAAATTGCTGGGACCTGCCCAGATATTTGTAAGACAGCCAGTAGCACCCGTTTTCTCCTCAAACTAACCTTGGGGATTGATAGCTGTCCTCTCCCTGCCATCCCCAGAGGCATTTCAAGGGCATTTTGGAGCACTCTTGGCTTGTTGAAGTGACAGTACATGCTCATCACCTGTGGAATGTGTTGGGTGAAAACTACCTCCTGCAGCCCCAGGGGATCTGAGGATTCCACTCTGGTGGTGTGGGCGTGTCCCTGGACCTAGAAGCAGCTTGGGTGGGGTGAGCCTGGGGGTGGGGCGAGTATGGGGGTGGGAGTTACTTGCTTGCCCGTGAGCGGAAAGAGGACATCAGATGGGATGAGTGATGTTCCTATCTGCCTCTGTCAACCCAGCAACCCCCTTCCTGGCTGGAAGGTCAAGCCACCCAAACCCTCCAAGACTTGCTGTGAAGGTTCCTCTCCAGATCAGTTTAGGAGTACCATGCTCACAACTGGGGGTGCAGAAAGAGCCACCTGTGGGCACACACAGCACCAGTCCCCTGCTGGCATGCCCTACCTGCTTCTGCAGCCCATTGCTGAGCACCCCAGGCCAGCTCTGGTCCCTGGGTTCGGGGCACAGGGCCCTGACTCCCCAAAGAGATGCCAGCCATGTGGCTGCCAATTAGGTACCTTGGAGGCTGAGGTGAGCTGGTATTCAGACAAACTCATGGACAAGAGAGTAGAAGGGTGGCCACAGCTAACCCAGTTCTGGTTTGTGGGTCAGGGCCAGTCCCTGAAAGTGAGGAGAAGCCGCCCCTGGAGGTCAGTAGTAAGGCTGCATGCGGCCCCGATGGAGTGAATGCCTCTAGTAGCACAGAGGTTTCTACGGCAAGAAGCTGCTGCTTGCCAGCCTGTAAGGCCCTGTGCGTGCTACACTGTCTAGCCCCCAGCTCTGGCAGGTGTGAGGGGCTGGCACCAAATATGCCAGTGGCAGCAGTGCCAAAGCCTCCCTCAGACCCTGAGGGCATGGGTCTGGTGGCAGTGGCAGGGGAGAGATCAAGCTCGCAGTCCTGAGGCATGCTGAGTCTGAGCAAAATGATATATTTAACATCAAATATACTCAAGGACTATTAGGATTAAGTATTCAAGATGAGGGGGAAAGTGAAACCCTCTGAGCTGCAGATGAGGCATCTCATTAGAAGCAGTGCTTTTCTGTTTTCTCAAAGCCTGACTTCCATGCCTAGCAGAGAGGAAGATGGCTGCAGCCCCCTGCCCCCAACCCCTGTCAAGCACTGGGGCCTCCCAGGTTTAAGGGGTAAGACCTAGCCTCCAGGTCTCCTTCAAACCGGATAATCTCCCCCAAAGCCCTGCATTGTCTGGAGTGCCACAGTTTACAAAGCATATTAACATGCATTAGCTCACCTGATCCCCACAACAACCATAGATGCAGGAAGAGTAGGTCTCCCACTTCACAACCAGGAAAACTGAGGCCCAGATAAAGAAAGAGACTTGCTAAGGTCCACTGTTGGTAATTGGCAGAGATGAGATAAAATCCCAACTGGCGGCCCTTCAGCCCCTTTCCCTTTCCCTGGGTCTAGTCCTCAGAAGTGATTGCCAGGACCAAGCCTCCAACACATCTGTCTGGACCCCTCCTTGAACTGGAGAAAAATCATTATTTCTATCCCACGCAGGAACTCTGTACTGTCTAGGCAAAGAAAAAAGACTTGGGATTTAAAAGTAGGTAGCCTTCCGGCCAGGCACAGCAGCTCACACCTGTAATCCCAGCACTGTGGGAGGCCGAGGTGGGTGGATCATGAGGTCAGGAGTTCGAGACCAGCCTGGCCAACATGGTGAAACCCCGTCTCTACTAAAAAAATACAAAAATTAGCTGGGCGTGGTGGTGTGTGCCTGTAATCCCAGCTACTTGGTAGACTGAGGCAGAAGAATCACTGGAACCTGGGAGGCGGAGGTTGCAGTCAGCCAAGATCACACCACTGCACTCCAGCCTGGTCGACAGAACGAGACTCCATCTTAAAAAAAAAAAAAAAGAAGAAGAAGAAAGAAAGAAAAGAAAAAAGTAGGTGAGTAGGTTGCTTTCCTAGGGTAGGCAGCCAGAACATCAGCCCCAGGATTCTGGGGAGAAGCAGGGTCCAGGACAAGAGATAGACACTGTCTCTTTTCCTGCCTTATGAGTTACAGAGCAAGAATTGTCAATTTCATAATAGTAGCAGGAATCTTTGTTTTGTTCAGTGCTGTATCCCCAGTGCCTTAGAACTGTGCTTGGCACATAATATACGCTCAGTAAATATTTGTAGAATGAGAAAGGCTTTCAAGGCCAGGCCTGGGCTTACTTCGAGAGAAATTGAGATAAGCTTTCCTACCCCATGGAGTTAGGATGCTTTTTGGGGATGCTGCTGGGGTCAGGAGTAGTGCTGTAAGACTCAGGGTAGGATTGTTTGTGCCCTGAAGAGGGTTAACTTTGCCAGACAATCCGGGAAGCAACCAGAAACTCCGGGCAGAGCTGATAGGAAGGGAAAGGATGTGATCAGAGAAATATTGCTCGAAGAGGAGACAAAAATCAAGGCTGAGGGCCTGGGAGTAATACATGGGGTGCATCCTCCTGACAAACATTGAAGACCACGACCCTGGGATCCGAGGAGAGACGCTCACCGAGCTGGGACCTAGAGGCCTCCAGGTGGCGCTGCGGAGCCGGGCAGCCGTGCGTCTCCACTCCCCCATTAACCCGGGAGGGAGGGGGCCTCGGGAAATGTGTGCATTTATTCAGTAGCAGGAGTGCAAACCTCATACATTGAGGGAGAAAGGCAGCGGGAGACGGCCGCGAGATTCCCCCATCTCTTTGAATATAATTTTAGATTGAGATTCAGATTAAATCCGAGGGGAAAACACTTTATGAGGCTGAAAGCTGTGTCGTTGCCAGAGCCAGGGTTATGAGCTATCAAATGCAATTACATTAAGACAGATTATACTGGGCAAATTGAGCCATTTAGAAGGTGAGAATCAAAGAAACGGCTCTGATCCTCTTTTCCCCCTTCTCTCTCCCTCTCCCTCTCTCTCTCTAAATTGCAGTTCGTAGTTCCTTGCAATTCTGAGGCACAAAAGTAGGTGAGACTGCTTTTGTATCTGCGAAGTGCTTCACTCCTGAATGTAATTCTAGCTGAGTGCAATCTAGGTTAAGAGCCGGACAAGCGGGTAATTAGAGCCCGCTAGCTGCCCGAGGACCGGCCGCCCCGCCGAAGCGCGCCCCGAGTCGGCGCCCTTCTCCCGGCCGAGCCTAGCTGCGGCTGGACACGGAGCGCCCGAGATGATGGTGCTGGACAAGGAGGACGGTAGGTGGCGGGCCGGGGTCTCGACGCCCCTCACCCCCTCGCCCCCTTGCCCCCCGCTGCGGCGCGCAGGCACACACACGCGGGAACACGGGCGCACACCTGCTGGGCTGTGCGGGGATTGCGGGGCGGGCGGCAAGCTTGGGACCAGGGCTGGGGCAGGGGGAAGCACCGGGGGACAGCCGGGCGGAACTTGCCGGGGGAGAAGGTGGGCGAGCCCCGGGCTGCATGCGCCCCGGGCCGCACGCCCCGCGGACCCCGGCCGCGAGCCAAGGAGCTGTGCTCCGGCCGTGTGCTGCGCCGCGGGGCCTCGTGGAGGCTCCGGCTCCCCTGCGATCTCCGCGCCGCGGAGGTTCGCTTTGAGCATTTCGTCTCTGCGGCTGCTGCTCACACCGCAGCCATCACCCTCGCCCCCGCCGCCGCGTAACCCGAGAGGCACTAAGCGCTGAGCAAATCAGCGGCTTCAGGGAGAATCGGACTCCAGAGCTCGGGGCAAGCGGGAGCGCGGGAGGACGGCGCGAGAGCCGGGGTGCCCAGCAGGCGAGGGGAAGGCGGTTTGGACCCTCGGGGCACATCTCCATGAGCGTGACTCGATGAGAAAGAGAGCCACCTCTTGTGCTGGCCCGCTATCTCCCTGTCTCTTTGAGCGCGGAGGCGGGAGTTTGGCCCAGAGGAAGAAAGTGTCCCGCCGCCGGCCAGTAGCACTCATGCGGGGGCGGCTGCGAGAATGGCACGGACCTTCAGTGGTCGAGCCTCAATGCGCCCTAGAAAACTGCAGGGCACGGGAAAGGTCGGAACAGAGGAGCCCATAGCTGCTGGAAGCCACTAGCAGGTGGTCCCATAGACCCCAAAGCCTTCCTGGCAGGGAGTGTCCTGTAGTTAAGTGTCCTAGAAGGTTGGGGATCCCAGCCCCCTTGAGGGGAAAGCCAAGTGGGTGCCCTAAGATGAGTCCCCAGGGTCAGGAGACAGGCGGTACCCTGGCTGTCCCAGGACCTCCGGCCCTGTAGGTGAGGCCTGTGTGTTGGTGGTGTAGGGGCATTTGTGATTGTTGGTGTCCTCGCTGCCGTCGGCGTTCTGCCATTGGTGAGGTACCAAAAGGGTAGGTTTGCTTTGAGTCAGCGGGAATCCTCTTAAAGTGACTGTAGTGGCCATCCTCTGACCTTCCACTCAGGAGTCTCTGCTGGGCCCGTGCCCTCTGGACCCGTGCCCTCTGCCCCCGGGGCAGCGTTGTTATTGATGTGACCAGTTGGTGAAAATGCAAAGCTAAGTGACTTGCTCAGGGTCACACAGGATGCTCGCATTGCTGCTGCCAGGTGCTGATGCCCCCAGGCTGCCTACTGTCTTCTGAGACATCCAGCAGGGAGGTGGAACTTGAAGTATCTGGCCTGGGGGTGGCATCTAGGAGGCTCTGTGGCTCTCACCATGGGTGTAGGAAGAGAGAGGATGGGGGAAACCTCAGTGCTTCTGGGCTAGCTGGGGTGGGACATCATCTTCAGTGTGTCTTCTCTATTCACAAGGACCCCTTCCTTGGAGCCCCATGTAGGCCATCGGAGAACTTCATATAGAATGAAAAGGAGAAGAAGGGGTCTGGGGTCAGGCCAGACAGGGAGGGAGGAGACCTTGATTTAGTGCCTTTCATCACAAACTCCTCATGTTACTTTGGAACAGTCATGCTTCACTTTCCCTCTTGGTAAAAATGAAAGGCTTGGAGAAGCCAGGGCAGAGGGCACTTCCTTGGTACCTGGGGATACTGTCACTATGGGGAGCATGTAGGGTTCATCTTTAGCAGAGGTTATTTGGCATGCTTGGCTCCCCAGGCCCAAGCCAGGAATCCAGAAGACTCAGGCTCTGTACATGGGAGGCCTCAGGCCAGGGAGATTGGTCTCATGCCAACAAGATGACACCCCCTACCTGCACCCAGGATCTTGCTCTGCCCAAGCACCTCATGATGCCTCTGGCTCTGAGATAATACAAAGAGTTTCAGATGAGCCTTGAGTGGGAATGGATTTCTGGAGGTCATTTTAGCCAGCTCTCTGCCTCCAAATTGCGGTGTACCTCAAGCACCCTGGGCAGATGTTTCTTCTGGTTTCTGTTAGAGCTGTGAAACAGAGCTCCAGATGCCCCTCCATCCCCAGCCTGTCCAGTCTAAACAATATGGTGCCCACTACCATGGAGCTGCTGGGCTCTGGGGTCTCTTACAGCACAAGCACAGCCACTGGGGTCCTAAGCAGCCACCTACTCTTGTCCTGCCCAGCCTATAGCTGTCTTTCAAAAGCAACCTTTCTGCTCATGCATCTGCACTCCACTCCCTGTTAAGAGGAGTCTGGCCTCCCCTAGTTCCAGGAAACCTTGAAGATGGCACCTTCAATTGGAGGAGGGAGAAAGGTTCTGGATCCACTCATCTGCTCCTCCAAACCAACCACCTAACTCCTTCCTGAACACTTCTGCCCTCTCAGCAGGTGGCTACCTGAACTGGGTGGCAGCATTCCCCCACCCCCCAGGTCCCCCAAAGGGTGCGTTCCCTGCATACAGCACCTTTTGTCTGGCTGCAGCAGGGACTCAGGGCTGCTATTAACCACCCCCAATGCCTTTTCTCCACCTGACAGCATCTTGTCGGGAGAGGCTGGGGCTCCTCTGGTTGAAGTCGGGTCTGCCAGCTGCCGAGGACCAAAGCTCCCGCTCTGCTGGGCTGCAGGGCTTTCATGTTGCACTTCTGAAAGATAATAAAATATCAATCGTTTTGCCGTAGCAACGGGTTTAAGAGACTTTCTGAAGTATTGAATCGTCAGAAAAAAAATTTTTTTTTTGCTTTTAAGCACAGTGCATTATTAATAAAGTAATCCATTAGGTCAAGCAGTGAAGGGTCACCACAGAGACGGAAAGATCTGTTTTGCAAACGGTTAAACTTCGAGTTTTAAGATTAATTGCTTTCATTTGGATGCTTGCTCTTGGCCTAGCTATCTCCACTTTACTGGAACTCAGGGTCCGGGCTTTCTAAATGCTGCTGGGTCTGCCTGTCAGCGAAAGGCAGCTGAGCTCCAACTTTCCCGGAGAAACAGCCCTTCTTCCCCTGGCACCTGCGGCTTGGGCTGGCACCAGGCAGTGGGCTTTTGGGGGAGGGTTAAAGTCCCAGGGGAGCAAAGAGAGCTACAGCTCTGAACCCTACCCAAGTCAAATGAGCCCTTGGGCTGTTTGAGAAGAGGCCTTTGAGTAGGAGCAGACAGCAGAGAGTCTGAGAGGGCCCAAGAACAGTGAGAGCTTTGGTCTGTGTGGGACTGGGCAGGAGAGGATGCTGGGGCATCCAGCTGGGGATGCTGGGATACTCTCAGGTGCACACAGGAGAAGGGCAGGGCTGGGTATAAACGGTCTTTGCAAAGGCCCAGCAGGAAGGTGGGGATGACCACAGGAAGCAGCAGGCGGGTTGTGGAACTAAACACCAGACATGATTCCTAGAGCATTTTTAATAAGTAAAAATGCCGAAGAGAGTGAAGCTGGACTGAGGAGGACCAGACAGCGGAGTGTTCAATTGTGAATGACCGCTAGGAGCACAGCCTCCACAGCTGACTCAGTTGATCCACCAGAACCGGCACATGGCTATGCTTGGGTACGAACCAGCCCTTGCTGGGCCACCAGTAGGATTTCCTAGGATAGACCCTCATGTTCTAGGCCACAGAGAGTCCTGGGGCCTCTCCTGGCAGAGTGTGCTCACCACTGTCCCAGCCCTGGAGAGGCAGGCAGGCCCTGATGCTGTTCCATGCCAGAGACCCCAGCCCATCAGCAGGAAGGCAGAGCCAAGTGGACACTGCTGCCTGCTGAGGCCTGGTAAAGGCCTTGTGAGTCTGGCAGGGTGGGGACCAAATCATGCACTTGCCCAGTGCCTAGAAGCAGGGGAGTGGGAGGGTTACCATCTGCATCTACCATAACCAGCCCCAGCGGCAGCCCTCCTTTCTGCTGGGAATGAGGCATCACATCCTGAGCTGTACATACAGCTGCTTCCCCTTCCTACCCAAACTTAGCCAGGCAGAGTGTCTGTAAAGATGGGTAACCCCCTCACACACACACACACACACACACACACCCGAGCCTTGGGTGAAGAAGCAGGTGCGTCTCTCTGTTCCCTGCTCTTCCATTCATTTGCTCACACAGAGCAGCACTAAGAGGGGGACAGGGAAACAACATAAATTGGTCTGTCGTCCAGAATCCATGTCTCGCTAATGTACCCAGATTAACTCAACTGTAAATTGTCTCCTTGGATGGTGGTGTCTTGCTAAAAGTTTCCCATATGATTCATGATTTGGATTGCTTTTAACGGCTATTGGCTAAGCAAGCCGGTGACTGTACAAGGTGATGCAATTGGCATTAGTGAGGGGAGGCACGGGAGCGTGTAATGCAGTCAATACTGCATTAACTACTGATGCCCAATTACAGGGAGCAGGAGAGAGCCTTTCAGGAGCATTAGGACTGGGGGAAGCTGAGATCACTGGCTGCTGCTCGCCTAAAAGCTTCACCCTTTGGATGCCGGGGCTCAGTGCTGGCATGGCCACTCACTTGGCCTCTGTGGTTGTGGGAACTGCCTTTTTCTCTTGCTGTCTGTTTCTGAACATGTCCCACAAAGATGCCTTTAGCACATGAAAATGGACATTTCCCTAGAGCTGGGACCCGCCTCTCCCTCCCGAGAATTGATTCCTTACTCCACCCTGTGTCACCCTGTGTCCCAGAGTCAGACCAGGTGGCTGTCCCATGAGCTTCCATTTAAGGAACTTCACAGCAGGCCCTATTTGTGGGCAGCACCAAGAGGAGGTCTATTTTGGTCTCTCACCCTTGGAACAGATGGATGATTGCCAGTGAGCACTGGCAGTTGACTCCCTGTGGTCATGGGCAAAGGAAACACGAGGTTCAGCCATGGCCCAGGGCGAGGCTGCCACAGTTGGGAGGTGGCCGTGGCTAGACAGGTTGTGCTGTCTGAGCAGAAGGCAGAGCTGTGATGGTGCAGCTAGGGAAGGCTAGGGGCCAGTGACTTGAGCCATGTTGGGGTCTAGAGCAGATGCAGGTCCAGGGAGTTAGGAGATCCCTCCAGAGCTGTGCCCCCATGTAGCAGGGAGGCCAAGGCTGTTGCTGGATCCATCTCCAGGGTCTAGAGGGCCTCCCAGAAAGCCCTGTTCAGGGACGCTGAGAAGACTAGAAGATGTTAGGGCAGAAGGTAGAGGAAAGGACATGGGTGTCCCAGTGTGCCAGGTACTGTTTGACTTGCTGCCACCTCTGTCATTGCACTAAGCTATGCAGGTCCAGTGTGTCCACTGTGATTTTGTGTTACACGCCCACCCAGTGTAGAGGTTGCTTGCCTCTAAACCTTTG
Organism: Theropithecus gelada; assembly: GCF_003255815.1. Classification (NCBI taxonomy): domain Eukaryota; kingdom Metazoa; phylum Chordata; class Mammalia; order Primates; family Cercopithecidae; genus Theropithecus; species Theropithecus gelada. The sequence goes on from NC_037682.1 coordinate 57,321,535, forward strand.
CCTCTCTACCTTCTCATCTCTACAGTGAGAACAGCCATACCTAATTGGCAGGATTATACTCAGGATTAAGTGAGATACTGTCCATGTACACATTTGATGAGCCAGAAAGCCTCATGGCTGTGTGGAGCAACATTGCTCCGTGTTCAGTTACAGTATGATCTGAAATAACTCTGTGTCCAGTCCAGTGCTTTGTTCACTGGTAAGCACTGGGTCTGTACCCTCACTCTGCCAGTTTATTTATCATGGCCCTTAATCATTGCTGCCTGGGAGGAAGGCTGACCTTACTACTTGCCCATGTCCGGATCCCCACGGCAGGTGGCACCTTGGGAAGAGGTCTCTAAAACCATTCTTTGCAAATTCCTCCATTTATAGGTGGAAGTCGAGGTTCAAATAGGGCAAAAGGGCTGCCTAGGGTTCCATGAGGAATTGGAGCCTAGAGCATCAGCATCTTTTTGCCATGCCTTCTGCCCTAGCCCCGAGGCATGATGAGGCTGGGTAGTAGAAAACTCTGATTACAGCAAACATCAACTGGACTGCGACTACGGACCACGTGCTTGGGTGTCCCAGTTTTACCCCTTGCCAGCCTACTGACAGCCCAGAAGATGCAGTTCTATCCTCAGATGTAGGTGAAAGGTGCTGATGGACACTCACATCTGTCCTGGTCCTTTTGAAGTGGAGAAGCCCCAGAGGTTCCTATGGCATGTATCCCATCTTGCTTCCCTGTCCTGTCTGGAGTTGGAGGACATTGAGACATGCAAGATGTCCTCCCATTCCCAGGCTTAGCTCTTTGTGGTGCTGCTAGAGTGAGTTTTCCTGGCAGGCCCATATTTGGGATTGGACTACACCAGTGGAGTCAACTTGTCCTGGCTTGTAAGATATTCTGTGCATCTCTTCCCAACTCTGAGTTCAGAGACACTGCATTGGTAGCTTGAAATTAGCCACAATTTGTACCATGGACATAAGCAAACACTACAAATCAGGGCGTTTTCCCAAAGACTTGGTTGTTAAGCATGCATCAGCACATCACCGGATTGCATTCATCTGGGACTCTGGACCTACCTTTTTGTCCTCTGCTACCGCCATTCTCATCTCACCTACTATCTTTCTCCTGATGCTCATTACAACCAGTCTGACCAAACCTCTGCTACCCTGGCATCCTGCCTGAGGCCTACTGCTGCTTTGACCATCACACTAAACTATGCAGGTTTAGTATATCTACTCTGGTTTTGGGTTCCATGAAGACTCAGCATTTGCCTCTATTCCCTTGCTCCTATGTCCTCCTTGCCTGGCATGCCCTTTCTCCTTTAGTTGGCTGAGGTTTCTCCCAGACCATTCCAGACCATGCTCAGAGACACATCCACCAAACCTAGCAACAATTTGTTCACCACTGGTGGGTATGTGTTCATTTCGTGTTCTGTCTAAGGCAGGAGTCCACAGTAGCTGATACAATTAGGGGAAAAGTAAAAGCAGGTGGTGTGAGAGGAGTGAGTAGGTTGTTCCAGATTGCAGGGGCAGCTGCCCAGTATGAAGGCCCATGGGCTCAGATCACTAGCTCCTCCCTCCTGTCCCTTCCCCTGGAGGTCAACTGGGCTTTCTTGAGTGGCCTCCTGTCTTCAGGTGTAGTCTGCTAGCATGATTCAGAAAACCTGGGTTTTGTCCCAGCTGACTGCTGTGTGACTTCAGGCAATGCACTGGGCCTCAATTTTCTCATCCCTACAAAGGGTGAAACACCTAACTGGCACTTTATGTCCAAGCACATACTTGGTAAACCAGAAAGTTTCATGCTTGTGTGAATTGACATTGCTCTCTGCACAGTTACAGTATGATCTTTTGGCTTTGGCCTCTCAGCCTTTAGGAGTCATAAAACACAATAGCTATCATTATACTGAACCCTTACTTAAAAGTGCAGCATTGTGCCGTCTATATGTATCAAGTAGTTATTGCTGCATAATCAGTTACCCTAAAATGTAGAGCCTCAACACAATAAGCATTTATTTAACTTGAAAATCTGTGGGTCAGTGATTTAAGCAGGGCTTGGCTGAGCAGTTTTTCTGGTTTCAGCTGGGCTCACTCACACCTGGAGGATGGAGGATGGCTGATCAGTTGGATGCTGGGCGTGAAAAGCCTGCGAGGCCCTCATTAGCCAGTAGGCTTGTCCGACTTGTTCTTATGGCAGAGACCGGTCCAGAAGGTGTGGAAGCACACAAGGCTTCTCTTTTTTGAGAGAGTCTCGCTCTATTGTTCAGACTGGAGCGCAGTGGCACAATCACAGCTTCCTGCAGCCTTGACCTTTTGGGCTGAAGTGATCCTCCTTCTTCAGCCTCCCAAGTAGCTGAGACTATATCACCATGCCTAGCTAATTTTCGTATTTTTTGTAGAGATGAGATTTCACTATGTTGCCCAGTCTGGTCTTGAACTCCTGGGATCAATCGATCCACCTGCCTCAGCCTCCCAAAGTGCTGGGATTACAAACGTGTGCCACCACGCACCACCGCACCCGGCCTACACAAGGCTTCTGAGGCCAAGGTTTGGCACTGGGATGTTGTCACTTCTGCTGCATTCTATTGGCCAAAATAAATCACAAGGCCAGCCCAAGTTCAAAGGGTGGAGAAGCAGATTCCGCTCTTGAAGGTAGGAGGTGAAAGTCATATAACAAATGGTGTGGCTATGGGGAAGGGTAGCGAATTGGGGTCATTTTTGTAATCAGTCCACCAAGCATCTTCCATATATAATCTCATTTAATACCCCTAAGAACCTTAGGAAGAAGCTACTATTACCCTCATTTTACAGATGAGAAAATTATTGTACAAAGAGATTGAGTAATTGGTTCCACTACAGCTCAAGAGTGCTAGAGCTGGGCTGTGAACCCAAGCAGGTTGACTGCAGAGTCAGTGCACTCACTCTCTGTGCTCTGTCTGCTCCCTTTTCCAGCTGTCAGACATGAGGATGCAGAGAAAGACTCTCAGAGTTCAAGGAAAGGTGAAGAACCTTCGAGATGACTTGGGGTGGAAGGAAGCTTGCTGTGGGCAGTTTGAGGGGGGCTGCCATGGGATCCCAGCTCCATTCCTCCCAGAGCCACCCTGGCAGGGGAGGGACCATAATGAGGTCAGTCCCCATTGCCTCTTTCAGGTTTTCCTCTCTGTCCTGCAAAGCCACTAGACAGCTTGAAAGGATGTGATGCTCTGTGTTCCCAGAGCTGACTTAGACCTGGGCATATATGCAGATGCAGCGAGGTGAGAATCAATTCATTGGTTGGCCCCTAGCCTCAAAATGGGGTGGTAAGTGGGCTGGTGAGAGGCCTGTGTACATTCATAAACCAGCTGATTGAAAAGCAATATTTCAGATAAATACAAGCCAGCGATCTATCAGTGGTTGTAATAAAACCCAGGCTTCAGGCTGTGATTTTATTTTGAAATAATAAGAATTGCTTGATTCTTTTTACTTGAGTTACCATGGTAATTCCGGCGTGGAGCAGTGTTATATTGATTTAGAAAGTGGACAGTAATATTTCTTTTGTGTTATTCTGTTTCTAGGCCTTGATTTCTAATTTCCACTTGGAGATTACTTTTATAAATTTCTTAAGTCCTTCCACTTTTTTTTCCTCTCACAGTATAATTTTCCTCTCATACGCTGCTATGTTCTGAGCTTATTGGTTTGCTCTTATTTTAAATTAAACTTGCTGGTTTCAAATATTGAAATGACATCTTTGTCTGTGTCTGTACTTTGGTTTAGCAAAATATTACAGTCTGATGCTTTCTGCTTAATAATTTAAGGGAGGCATTCTGTCGGCCCTCACTGGGTGCTGATAACTTATGACTCAACCAACGCAGGCCTTAAACTCCTGACATTTTAATATTGTGTGGCGGGAGTGGCTGCCCTTCTTCTCTGAGTCTCAGTGGGGAAAAATTCGTGTGGTACCCCAGAAAGGAGTTTTAATAAATCAACTTTGCTGGTTGGCATGATGACTTGATAGAGAGCAGGAGGGAGACCCACTCTTGCCAGACAAGTGGGAGCAGCGCTGGCCTGGGCTCCTACAGTCCTGCTCTATCCTGTGTGTCCTCTCCCCTCAATCTTTAAAAACCCTAATCCCTGACGACAGTATCCAGGAAGGACTGAGTGGGGCTACCTGTGGGTGCCATCAGAATGTTCAAACTCTCTGATTCTCAGTTTTCCTTTTGTAAAACAAGTGGAATTAGCATGGGCTTTGAGTCACACAGGTTCAAATCCTGTCTCTGCTGCTAAGTCATTCTGATGAGTAAATTCTACTAATAATTTCAAGTAGTAAAATGGGTATGAACACGGTTACCTTTTAAGTCTGTTGAGACTTGATCAGGCAAAGCTTCTGACAGTCTTGCAGATGATTGGTGTCATTTCCCTGTCCTCCCTGGGGTACTGGTGAGAGCAGGGGAGACAGGGGAAGTGGATGTGCTTTGGAAAACTTGCCCTGCTCCAGACAGGCCTGGAGTTCCCAGCCCTGGGAGGATTACTCTTTGGAAAGGACTCACGGCTGTGGCTCCTTGAGGACGTGAAGCAGCCTCTCCCACTTTCCTCCTCTGCCCAGCTGAGGGCAGGGGGCCTGGGTAGGGCAGCTGGAGACAGGGCTCTGTCCTGTGGGCTCCTCTCCTCAAAACACTCCACCTCAAGGCCTGTGCTCTAGGAGGAAGTTCACAACAACATGGGTTGTCAGGCAGAGAGCTGTCTGCAGGGCCCCCTCTCAATGGCCTGAGGAGAGGGCCCTTCTCTACAGAGCATGTATGCCAGTGTGACAGTGTATTAATTATCTACAGCTGTGTAACACATTACTTCCAAAATTAGCAGCTAGAAACAATACCCACTTATTCTCTCATTGCTGTGGGACAGGAATCTTTACGGGGTCCTCTGCTCTGGGGTTTCTCTCAGACTGTGATCAAGGTGTCACCTGGGGCTGTGGGTTCATCTCAAGATTCATGTGGGGTTGTTTCAAGCTCAGTAATTTAGTTGCTGGCAGAATGCAGTTCCTCACGGGCTGCTAGACTGAGAGCCTCCATGCCTTGCTGGCTGCGGTGGCCATGCCGTATGGGCCTCTCCAACGTGGCTGCCAGCTTCCTGAAAGCCATTGAAAGACAGTGTCTGCTCACAAGAAGAAAGTCTGTCTACGAATCACAGATGTGATGTTTCATCACCTTTGCTGTGTTTCCTTTCTCGGGAGCAAGCCACTAGGTCCAGCCCACACTCAAGGAAGTGGGGCAGATGACATAAGGGTGTGAGTGCCAGGGGGCAGGATCACTGGGGACCATCTTAGAAGGTGGCCTGCCATGAGAGGCCAGCCTCTGGAATAGCAACTGCCTCCAGAGAGAATGCCTCACCAGCTCCATTCCCAGGAGGCCTCCTGGGTCACCTCATGCCAGGGAAGGGCACAGATGTCTCAGAGTCTATCATTTCATCTTCACAACACCCTTGGGAGGCTAAGAGGACAAATACTAGCTCCATTTTGCAGAGGACTAGGTTGTGTCCAGAGAGGAAAAGATGCTTGCCTGGGATACCCCAGCAAACTGGCATGTGGAAGAGTTCAGGCGAGAACCAGGCCCTGCCTGCCATGAGCCTGGGGAGGTGGCGGTAAAGACACTCGCGGGCCCTCCCTAGCTCTAGCTGTGGGAGGGATGGTGCTGAATATGTGCGGACACACACACACACTCTCACACACACTCACTCCCACATACATGCACGCACACTACATGCCCACTACACACCCCCATACACACCACACACACCTATACACACACATATGTTCACATACACACATTCACACACACATGCACACCCACCCACACAGACACATGCACTGTCTCTCACACACACTCACACACCACACACACACACACACACACACACACACACACCTGGACCAGCGCTGGGGGCTGCTGGATTTTGTTCTCACAGGTGGTCAGTTTTCCAAGGCTGGGACGGCCCTACAAAGTCGCCCCAGTGGGGTCTATCACCCCAGGTTCTCCCTTCTCAGTCCACCGGGATGATACCCGCAGAGGAGGTGAGGGTGGTTCCTTCCTGAGCCAGCCTCCCCGCTGCTGTTGGATTGAGGGCCCCACCTCTTTCCTGGCTGTTACAGGGGCAATGGAGGCGGCGTTTTGAGGCAGCCTGGGCAGAGGTAGTGTCGGCAGTTCCTCACGTGGGAGCAGGGTGGAGGAGGCTCTCCTGCGGGCTGAAGCACTCCCGTAAGCAGGTTGGTGGGCACGGGGCTGGGAGCCAGAACTGCTGCATCCACATCCCTGCTCTGCCACCACCTCACAGTGTGTCCTTGGGCTGGTCCCTTCCCCTTTCTGGGTCTTGGTTTCCCCATTTGCATTCCCAGAGTGCCTGCCGGCTTCATACCCTGTGGCGTCGTCTATGGAGACATGACTATTGGGGAATGGGTGTGGCAGGGCCAGGCCAGCAGAAAGGAACTCCCAGTGAGGTCTCTTTCTCTTTCATTGGTCTCCTAGGGTCGGGACACACAGTTTCCCAGGTGAGAGCATCTGTAGCCCTCAGCCCTCCACACTTGGTCTTGTCACACTCAATCCAGGTGGAAAGCCCTGCCCCCTGCTGTTTGCAGGTAGAGTCTCAATTAGGAGGCAGAGGGGACCCCTGGAGTAGGTTCAGAGACTCGAGGCCAGTGAATGGAAGTCATAGCCTTGGACTGAGAGTACCCCAGTCAATTACATCCTTTTATGGCTGGGGAAACTAAGGCGCTAAGAAGCGTCTGCCTCCTTTCTCAGCTGAGTATCTCTGAGATACTTTCTGAGTAGAAATATCTGTGCCCAGCAGACGCTGCATCCGATTGGCATGGGGCCTTGAGGCTGCACCCCAGCTCTGTCAGTCAGAGGCCATCTCTTCCAGGCAGCCGCTCTCCCCCAGCCAGAAGCTGTTTCCCATCCATGAGGCATCTTCTTGGCAGGGGCCAGGGCTCTGGGGAGCAGTGGGCAGTGGGCAGGGCTCCCTCAGGCACCTGGTTCCAAGCTGGCACTCCACCCAAATGCAGAGTTCAATGCTTTGACCTGCCTTTGTGCCCTGAGGATGTTTTCATGCTATTCTTTGATCCTCAGAGTGCTTATCAGATCACTGCTAAAATATGCCTTTGACATGAGCATAAGATCTCATTAGTATTATTGAGATATTATTCTCCAAAAAAAGATCCACGAAAAAATTAAAATTGGTTGAAATAATTAACACAAAGTAAAACTGGCAACAACTAAGACTACACCTGGTAAAGTATGTTACCGACTAAAAATTGACAGAAGAATCAAATCTTCCTGAGAAGTTTAGAGCTGGTGACGCTGGCTCGGGAAGCATTTTCTGGCAGAAATAATTGCCAGAAAAGAATCCCAACAGCGGCAAAAACTCGAATTTGTGAGATCTGATGTGAGCCAAAAGCTGATCATAAGCCAATAGTCACCTTTAACAATTTAAAAATAATTGATCCCAATGAATATAATCTCCACAAAATTCAAAAAAAATGGGGAAGGGTGAAGAAATGGTTTAACACGAATGAATAGAAAAGTGATCAAGGAATTAATTGACTTAATGAAGCTCATTAAGAGTTACTTTATTGATGAAAAATTCTCAGTGTTGGTATAATTGTTATCAAAATGTAGACGTTAAGGGCTAACCCCTACTAGTAGATGCTTAGTAAATATTTGTTGAGCGGATAATGAATGAATGAATTTACAGGTGAAGGAGGTCAGGAGAGGATCAGAGAGAATCAAAAGGATTCCTTTGTCCCAGAAAGAGGACAAGGAACCCCAGGTTCAAGACTGCAGAGGCCATTGTGACTGGAGCTTGGGGCATCATCAGTGAGGCTGCAGGGTGGTCAGGGCTGGCAGCGCCACATTGTGCAGAGCCTTGCAGGCCGTGGGTAGCAGTTCCAGTTTCCCTACATCCTCAGGGGGCGCATGTGCAGGTTTCTTACATGTTACATGGGTATATTGCATGGTGGTGAGGTTCAGGGTATGACAGATCCTGTCACCCATCAGTGTCTGTTGTTCCCATCTTTATGTCCATGTATACAACAGGACACCTTTCAATGGCTTGAGGTAGAAGCAAGATTCTTGCTCAAATTTACATTTCATTAAGACCATTTGGATTACTCTGTGGAGAGCAAATGGGAGGGGATAAAACTAGAGGCAGAGAAAGCAGCAATAATGGAGAGGGAGGGGTTCTTTTTCAGCTGTACAGACGGACCTCTCCCCATCCCTCCAGCTTCAGATGGCCCCACGCTCCTGCCTGCCTCCCTTCAGTTTCCTCCAGTGCTTGCAGACTGGGTGTGTGCAGGGTGAGGCAGGTGGGGGTCTGGGTTGGTCAGAGGAGGCAGTTGAGGTTTAGGAGAGGAACTGTGCTGAAGCTGTGGCCTTAGGAATGGGAGCTCATCTGAGGTCTTCTGGTGGTCAAGATCCTGGCTGGAGCTGCTCAGCTCCCTGTAGCGGGGCTTGAACTTGTGGCCAGAGCTGGAGTTGAGCTCCAGGGAAGGTAGACCAGAGGCCCTGGCTGCAAGCCTGTCCTTGCCCAGCTTTGTCCCTGAGGCCCTTGCTTGCCCAGCCCAGCTTTGGCTTGAAGGCTTCCCCAACCCTTCACTTCCTCCTCTGCTGCTGTCATGACTGGACCATGATTCTGGCTTTCTAGGCTCTAAGAGAAGGAGTCAAAGACTGTGGGCCTGAAGCAGGTGGGAAGACACCAGGACTGGGAGGTAGCAAGTCCAGACCTATCCAGCCACCCGATGGTCAGTCCCTGACTCCTCTGGCCTCCTATGATCTGTCTGTAAAGTGTTTCTTGGCCCTCCCACTCTGGGCCAATGTTCTTTCTCCCGACTAGCTTTCATAAAAGCTGCTGATTCTGGGAAAGAGGCATGGCTCAGGGTCTCCCTACCCTTACCTGTTTCTACTCTAGTCCACCCCCAATTATATTCAACTAGGATCAGTCTAGAGAAGAGCAGAACTTGTTTGAGGCCTCAGAGCACCTCCGTGTGGTCTGGGAACTATGCCTAAGGTCTTGCCTCTGCAATGAGCTGTCCCTCAGGGGAGAGGTCTGTATAGTGGTCTGTCTGTAGACTCAGGTGTCTATAGTGGTGCATGGTACCATTCCTGCCTGGTTGCCCAGGGTCTGGAGACCCAGCAGCCCACTCCATGCTGTCTCAAGGGCACACACTCTTCTCCCTGTGGTCCATACTACTGGGAATCCTGCCCTCCCTTCCATGGTAAAGGCTTTGGACTCACTCTCCCAAGGAGAGAGAACCCCCAAGAGCACCAGCTCAGATACATGCAGATGTGAAATCTTTAGAATTCTTTGAAAGCGACAGCAGCGGCATGAGGACCTGACCACTTGCTGCAGGGGTAGCTGTCTTTTGACTTGGTAGGTAACAAGCATGAACTGTGGATTTCAGTCCTGCTCTGCGGTCCTCTGACTGTGGGCTCTCCGGCAAGTCTTGCTCTACCACCCACTGCTACTGGGTGTTATTGGGCAAACCACTTCACTTTTCTGAGCCCTGGTCACATAAGTTAAGACCCAGAACATCCTCCCTGTCCCCTGCACAGAACTCAAATGAGAGAAAATGTTTTCATGTGTTTTGGCCCACCCGAGGAAGTGTTGGTGAGAACATAGTGGCTGCATAAAGGGAAGGGCACTTGCAACATGCGCTCCTGCCACCCCTTACCTTGAGAGGGCTTCTCATCCCTGGGCCTCATAGAACTTTGGGAGAGAAATTTAGAGAAGTTCAAGGGTAGTTTCCCTGAGGAGCAGCTTCCCAAGACAGCATTTCATGCTGAATCCGTGTAGACTCAGGGAACTAGCCTCATGACTAGAAAATGAGCTTGTGTCCACTTGCTTCAAGGCCCAGATAGTCCTTTCAAGTGACCAGAGCTGTCCTGTCTCCTCCATAGGGCTCTCTCCACTGCGGGAGAATTGGAGGCTGGTCTGCCTCTGCAGAGATGAGGCCTGAGCCGCTGTGACTACTCTCAGTCTATCCCTGTTCATTCCCAACTTGGGGGCAGGCAAATGCCCATGCCCCCGTGCAGCCCCAGCTCCCCCTGCTGACCAGGATGCTTCATCTTTTTGGGTCATCCTCTCAGATTAGCTACAAAGGGTACTGTCCCTAGTCTGGGCATGGTGCTCTCCCCTTCCAAAGGCAGCCTCGTTGCTTTCCTTCCTAGCCTCGTGGCCTGGATCTAAGCTGGCACATCCCTGTGCCAGGTGGGGCTCACAGGCCCTGGGAGAGGGCAGCATCCCTTACCCAACCCTGCCTGGGGGCCTGGAAGTCCTCACTATGATGCTATTCATTATGCATGTACCATTATGCACATACTGTTATGTACTTGTGGTGTCCAAAGTCGGACAAGCTCAAGGTCCTGAAGGAGGGACCCCTCTGCCATGGGCATGCTCAGTTTGCAGGTAGGGCATAGTCCTTGAAGGATGCAGAAATTTCAACAGAGACCTGAGAAGACAAAATGATAATGCAGTTGTGGAAGCAGATGGGCCAAGGAGAGTGATGGATCCAGTAAGGTTTCAGTTTCTTGGGGAGCAGGGCTGGAAAAGTGGATAGAGTCAGATTTCTGGATGTGGGGGTCTGGGGAAGGAGGTAAGGGGGTGCTATGGAGCCCTTTCATCACTTTCATCCCAGCAGGGGCATGGAGTGACCAGGGCCTGCCCCCTGTGAGGCTGGCCGTGGGGCCTCCCAGGTCCCCCCACCTGGCAGTTTCTAGCTGCCACAGGTTATTGCCCCCCTTTGCTGACCCCAGAACTGAATATTTTATGAACTGGTTTCTCCTGTTCTCAAAGGAATATTTATATTGTTTTTGTTTGTCTCATTTTATAATAGCTTTATTGATTTATCATTTGCATACCACAAAATTAACCTTTTTAAAATATATACTTTAGTGGTTTTTAGTATATTCACAGACTTTTGCAATCATCACCACTATCTAATTCAAGAACATTTTTATCACCTCAAAAAGAACCTTCACCCCATTAGCAGTCACTCCCAATTCCTCCCTCCCTGGCAACCGCTAAACTACTTTCTGTTTGTATAGCATTGCCTATTCTGGACATTTCATATAAATGGAATCATGCAATATGTGGTTATTGTATCTGCCTTCTTTCTTGGCATAATGTTTACAAGGTTCCTTCACGTTGTAGCATATGTCAGTACTTCATTTCTTTTTGTGGCCAAATCGTATTCCATTGTATGTATATACCATGTTTTATTTATTCGTTTGTCAATTGATGGACATTTGGGTTGTTTCTGTTTTTTGGCTGTTCTGAGTAATGCTGCTAGGAACGTTCATGTACAAGTTTTTGTTAAGACCTATATTTTCATTTTTCTTGGGGATATACTTAAGAGGGGAATTGCTGGGTGATACAATTTCAATGTTTGTCCCCTCCAAATCTCATGTTGAAGTGAGATTCTCAGTGTTGCAGGTGGGGACTGGTGGGAGGTGATTGGATCACGGGGATGGCTTCCTCATGAATGGCTTAGCACTATCCACTTGGTGATGAGTGAGTTCTTGCTCAGTTCACTCAAAATCTTGTTGTTTAAAAGAGTGTGGCACCTCCCCCATCTCCCTTGCTCCCAGTCTTGCCGTGTGACTTGCTTTCTCCCCTTCCTCTTCTGTCATGATTGGAAGCTTCCTGAGGCCTCACCAGGAGCAGATGCTGGAGCCATGCTTGTACAACCTACAGGACTGTGAGCCAATTAAACCTCTTTTCTTTACAAATTACCCAGCCTCAGCTATGTTTATAGCAACACAAGAACAGACTAACACACTGGGTCATATGAAAACTCTGCGTTTGGGGATATTTGTTTTTAAATTCAAATGAATAGTACATGAGTATTTAGGAGAGAAGCCATCCTTAGTTGTCTGGGCTTCTGGAAGGGAGGCGCCCTTAGCTTGGTACTGAGGTTCATTGGCACTTTGGATACGTCTTTTGCCTGCTGGCTTCAGTTTTCTGATCTATGAAGTGGCGTTAGTACTGATCTCTGCTCACCTCAAGGGCTTCTGTAAATAATTACTACTTGCGGGCCGGGCGCAGTGGCTCATGCCTGTAATCCCAGCACTTTGGGAGGCCGAGGCAGGTGGATCACAGGGTCAGGAGATCGAGACCATCCTGGCTAACACGGTGAAACCCCATCTCTACTGAAAATACAAAAAATTAGCCAGGCATGGTGGCACATGCCTGTAGTCCCAGCTCTTCGGAACGCTGAGGCAGGAGAATGGCATGAACCCGGGAGGCAGAGCTTGCAGTGAGCTGAGATTCCGCCACTGCACTCCAGCCTGGGTGACAGAGCAAGACTCTGTCTCAAAAATAATAATAATAAAAAAATTACTACTTGCATAGCATGTCATAGATAGCAAAGGACTTCTGCTTGCTTCAGGTACTTTCATTCTTCAGCCCTGCAAGTTGAATGTTATTGCTCTAGTTTTGCTGATGAGGAAGCCGAAACTCAGAGAGGCTAAATGACTTGACTGAGTTCACAATGTGGGTCGATGGCAGAGCCTGAACTTGAACCCAGACTTACCAGAGTCCAAGTCCCTGGCCTGAACCCTTGCCTCAGATGTGTCTCTAAGCAAAGCAGGGCCCAGACATGGCCAGTTGTAGGCTCTGAAGCAGAGCATGCTATAGGAGAGAAAAGGATGCTACAAAAGTCCATTTTTAGCTGTGTGACTTTAGTTAAGTTGTTCCACCTCTCTGAGCCTCAGTTTCCCCATCCACAAAATGGAAGCAATAATTATAACTTATAGCACTGCAACAAGGACTTGGGAAGATGCTGTACATGAAGTGCTGGGCATGATGCCAGGCACACAGAAAGTAGCTGGTAGAAGTTTATAGGGCACACGAGGAGGGGTGAAGAGGATGTAGGGTACTGTGGGACTGTTGGGGAGAAGTGGCTGGCTTCTGGGCTGGTCAGAGCAAGCTTTAAGGAGGAGACCTCACTTGGGCTGGCCAGGAAGGTGAGCAGAAGGTGGAGAGTCCCCTGGGAAGGCCCAGTGTTTTCTGACCTGGTGCTGCTGAAAACCACGAGGGGTTCCCAGGGTTCTCAAGAGATTTCCCATGTTGGGAGTTTGTGGACAAGCTCTGCTGGTGCCCCCAGCCCTTACCCCCAGGCCAGCCTGCAGATGCCTGAGAGGGGGGCTTGCGTGACTGCCTCAGTTAGCCCGAGCGGTAATAAAACACTTTAAATTTATTGTGACATTTGGATTTAATTAAAAAGTACACACTTAGGGAAGTAGAACATAATGGGGAGAGAGGCAGTGTGGCTTTTCCCCTCCTTTCTTCCCCAAACTAATTAGCATTGTATTTTAAATTGTTTATGTGCCGCTAATCATCGTAATAAATCATTTATACTGAAAAAGACACACTCGGCTGTGCCCGCCTTGCGGGTTCTGCTCACAGGGCTCTATCGCGAACAAATTGATCTGGAAGTGAATTTATTAACCACTAGGGAAGAAATCATTAGTGCTTTCTCTAAACATTCCCCAGGTACGCTTTATTGCCACAGTTTATGCTGTAACTAAGAGGAGCATTATCAGGTCCGTGTTGTAATTTCCTTGCAAAGCCAGCAGCCCACTCCCAAGCTGGGGGCTGGGAGGGGCTGGGAGGGGCTGGGGAGTCCCTGCCTCCTCTCCTATATGTGATCTGGTGACCCCAGCCTCCTTTCCTGGTGCTCCTTATTCCAGAAAGGGCTCCCTATAAAGCCCCTGCAGGCCCGAGGCCTTGGTGGCTGCATTCTGTTGTCTCTTACCCACAGGGTGGTTCACACTCATTCATGTTTATGTGTCAGGAGTATGGCTTAAAGTTGGGAGCTAGCCAGGGGTTTGGAAAACTCTGGGGCTGGGGCTGAGGGAATCAGTGATCTCAAAGAGTCTTGTCATAGACCAGCTTCCCCACCCAGAGATGGTGAATGCACGCACTGTGAGCTAATGATAGGCTGGGAGGCACAAATGGGGCTCAACAGGGACCCAGGCAGGAGTGGGAGGCTGCAGCCGAAGCTGCCAGGAGCATCCTCTATGGGCTCATGCCTCCAAAGGCCTTCCTACTGCAGGCCTGGGGCCTTCTCAAGGGTTTGGCTAGAGCAGTCTGTTCTGGCTTGGTGAGGCCCACTGCCCTGTGCCTCCTTGTCCACCTCACCTCGGTGCAGGGCCCAGGCAGTACTTGTACTCCAGACGTGGTCTGACAGATGACAGACAGCATGGCTGTCAGCTCCCTGGCTGCAGACTCTGTGCTGTGGACAATGCGGCCTGCGGCCACACCAGCTTGCCCAGCAGCTGGCCCACCCTGCTGACTCTCACACAGGATGACACTTTCCCTTTGCACTTGGGGGCTTCAGACCACTCTCACTTTACAGGGGCTGCACGGCAAGACACACAGCAGGCTTTCTCCCACCAGGTTTCCAGAAGAGACATTCACTTCTGAACAAGGATCTTCTGCCTGGGAGCCCATGGCTGGTCTAGGATACAGATCCCAACCTGTCTGATTCCAAAGCTCATATTCTAAATGGCTTCATCCACGGTTGCTCCCTGAGCCTCCTCAGTCATGCGGGAGGCTGAAGGGAGATCTGGCCCACGTGGGCCTTGCTTTCAGCATCTCTCTCTTATCCAGGTCTGAAAAGAAGTACTGAAGCAACCCCCAGGGCTTCAACAGGAAGCCCTGGGGCAATGCCTCAGGCAGGCATCCCAGAGGCAGTGCTGTCTCAGCCACAGCCAAAGGGGTTCCCATCCCTGCTGCTCCTGGGGGTGGGGCCTGGAGTCTCCCTCCTAACCCCCAGCCCTTCCTCCCCTCACCCAGCCCAGTGGCTGGCAGATGGGCTCTGGCAGCTTCAAGAAGGAAGCAGGACCCATCAGCTGCCTAGGCTCAGCTTGCTGGGAGGGTCCCCTCTTTGTGCCTGGAGAACGCATTTAAAAGTTTGAATTCAAAATTGATTTTGAAGGGCCCTAATCTCCCATCCCCTGGTGCTCGCGGTGTGTCTGCAGCTCCTGCCAGACTCTCGTTTTCTGGTTCAGCGCGCTGGTGCTCACGTCCCTGATGCTGTGAAATTGAGACTCGTCTGAGAGTCCATGTCCTCCTCCTCTATGGAGATTGCAGGCCTCCTGGGAGCCCTGTTTCATTAGATGGGTGACGCGGGCTTTGAGGGTGCCCAGGGAGCAGCTGAGTTGCTGTCAGGAGAACACAGATTCCAGATGCTTCTCCACCGGTCCCCACAGCTGTGCAGTTTCAAGCGGCATTCTGTTAAGGAACCTAGGGGCTGGCTCCAGCAGCCCAGGATGGGATGGGGGTTGGTGGAGGCTACAGATTGAGAAAGGCTTGGGCCTGGGGCTTTTCTGTAGCAAACTGCAGGGGCCGCTTTCTCCCACTGGCCCCCGGAGACTCAGACTATGCTGACAGGGAAGACCCTCAGGTAGGGAGTTGGGAAGGCTAGGTCTGTGCCAGGGGTGGAATTACAGAGACACCTGGTCCTCCTGAGGGTTGAGATGGGTATTTATGTGTAAAGGGAGGCTCGCAGTGGAGGCAGGGGCTGGAGGATGTGTTTTTGCTCCTCTTTTATCTAAAAGATAAAGGGTTTATATTTGCATGAGAACTGTCGTGCCTCAGCTGGAGCCCTGGGATGGCTTCTCAAAAGCCTGGATTGTGGCAGCCATGACCCAGGAGCTGCTGTGGTTGAATCTGCTTTGTTCGTTAGGGCCACATAGCTACAGGTACCTAGGGGGTGTGGCACAGGGGCAGCAACAAGCCTGATTAAGGCTCCATCTCTGGCGGCCCTGCCTATCTGAATTGGCCCACTCTGGCCAGCAGACTCTTGCCAGTAATATCTGGATAGAATCCAGTCTCTTCATGCATGAATTGAACTGATGGCTAAACAATGACTGCTGTGGGGCTCAACACTGGGAACACAATAGTGGACAAGACATGTAGGGCCCCAAGAACAGCCTTCATGGGGCTTTTGTTCTTAGGAGAGTACCCAATCAGAGTGTTTTTTTTTTTTTTTTTGGAAACTCACAGAAAAGTTAAAACAATGACAAATTGTGATGAAAAACTCAGAAGGAAATTACTGAAGTGTGGGGAGCTCATTTAAATAAGGAAATAAGGAGGTCAAGAAAGGCTTCTCTGAGGAGATAACATTTAAGCTGAAGCTTGAAGATGAGAAGGAGCCAAGTATATGCAGAGGCAGAGGCAGGGAAGGGTGTTCTGGGACGGTAATAGCATGTGCAAAGGCCCTGAGGCAGGAAGGAGTTTGGAGTGTGGCTGGAGCACAGTGTGCGAGGGGAAGGCAGACACCAGACCACATGAGGATGTTACAGACTGGATGAAGAGTCTGGATGTTATTCTCAGGCCATTGGATGTTATGAAAGGGTTCCAAGTTGAGTAGTGACCTGCCCTGGTTTATCTGGAAGATCCCTCCAGCTGCCGTGTGAAGAATGGGCTATGGGTACCAGACATCATGCTATGCTCATAGTGCGTCAAGAGACTGTGATGGCTGTGGAAATGGAGGATGCAGGTGGGATGAGGAGCAAGAGTTGGCAGGGAAAAGGGTGAGGAGGATGGAAGTCTGAGGACGACACTGAGTTTCTGGCCAGAGCACTGGGTGGATGATGGTGTGGGAGGAAGTCTGGGTGAGGGTACAGGGGCGAGGTTTGGGGAAGAAATCAGGAATCCTGCTTTGGACCTGTTGCTTTTGAGCTATGTCTGAGACTCTAGAGACAACCAAAGAATGGAAAGAAAATGCCAATACCCATCCCAGAGAAGGTGAACACATTACAGATAACGATGCAATTAACGTAAGCCTCATTCCAAGTGACAAACTCCAGTGAGCACATGCAGCTTCTGATGTTTCTAAATTTCCCCCACTAAAGAACCATAGAAAATTATGTGAGGCTGTGAGAGCAGACTGCATCACACCTGCTCCAGAATCACATCCAGGCCTTCCTGCAAGCTCTCTATGATGTGAATATTTGTGCCTCCCCAAAATTCTTATGTTGAAGTCCCAACACCCAATGTGATAGTGTTAGGAGATGGGGCCTTTGGGGGTGATTAGGTCATGAGGGCAGAACCCTCAAGAATGGGATTAGTGCCTTCTTAAAAGGGACCCCAGAGAACTCCCTTGCCCCTTCTGTCATGTGAGGATGCAGCAAGAAGATGGCCATCTAATGATCCAAGAAGCGACTCTCACTAGACATGGAATCTGTTGGTGCCTTGCTCTGGACTTCCCAGCCTCCAGAACTGTGAGAAATGAATTTCAATTGTTTATATGCCACCCAGTCTGTGGTATTCTGTTATGGCAGCCTGAACAGACTAAGACAGTCCCTTAGACTATTGCTATTGCCCCACACCAGATTCAGCTTCCCTCAACAAGGAAGATCTGTAGGGGATGTGTGGAAACTCCTCAGTCCCTTTATGTCATGGTGGGTTCAGGCTTTAGATGCCGTATTCCTAAGGATAGATTATTCTTCGCCAAAACGCACTGCAAAAATGTAGCATATGAAGCTTCCCACTTTGTACTCCTGCACAGGAAATGGCCCCTCTGGGGGGCTCTGGGGATCAGCGACCCAACCTTTCCCTGACAAGGGGTGTTTTGTATTCCTGCAAGGAGTGTTTCAGAGCCGTCTTCTTTTGGTAGGGTCCAGATTGGGTCCAAGTGAAAGTTCACTTTCCCCATTGCTTGAGGAAAAGATGATGTGATGCTGCCTCTGGCCCTGGGACACAGCAGGCAGGGCATGGATGCCTCCTGGCCAGCAGCCTGGATCTGCAGCCTCGCTTGGCCGCTGGTGGCTTTATCCTTGGGCAAGTTGATGATTTCTCTGCACTCAGGGTCATGACAAGCATATGTTCCTGGTACAGAGCAGGCACTCAGTAAGGGGTAATGTGGTTTGAACTGTCATCCGGTTGAACATGACTACGGTGGCTGCAGGTGCTAGGGGTGCGAATGGACAGTGCTTCCCTTAGGCCTTCCCTCCTGTGATGGGCTCTAGCGTGCAGGAGGAGCTTGGCACTTAGAGCAGGCAAGCATTGCTGGACTTCATCCTGAACCAGTCCCCTCTCCAGGACCTCTTCTGCTCCAAATGTCTCACCCTGAGCTGGGCCTGTCTCCAGGACCTCTCTGCTCCCCGCCCTACCCATCCCCTCATTCACACACAAGGCCCTGGCTGTTGGTTGAGGCTCCTGCTATCATTATAGCCCTGGATCTGGAGCCCCCAGCCCAACCTCCTCCTGAGGACATGTGCCATCTCAAGGCTTCTTTGTCCTTCTCAAAGCTGCAATGCAGACATATTGGCTCTAGTTCTACATGGCCCACTGCTCCCTTCCCAGCCCTGTGCCCTCTGTCTACTTAGTTTCTGGTCCATGTCACCTTGCTGGCTCTGCCCAGAAGCCCTTTCAAGATCCCACAGCAGTCATAGCATTTGAAGGACCAACAGATGAGTGGGAAAGTCCTGTGGTCCACCCAGAGACAGTGCCCTGCATGGACAGTCATCCCTCTTGGTTTTAGCCCAGGCCCTGATCTAACCATGGCCCCAGTCCCGACCGCAGCACCATCTGGCATCCAGGCTGCACTAGAGAATCCAGGATGTGCAGGGAGGCCCTGGGCGTGTGCTGGATGGGAACTTGAACTCTGGAGTCTGACAGGCCAGGATTCCAATCTCTGCCCTGCAGTCTTCTAGCTACATGACCTTGCATGACCTGAAACTTCCCAGGCCACTGTCTTCTCATCTGTGAAATGGGAGTAATCATTTAGGGCATCAGAGTTAATATGAAGATTCACTGAGACAACACTATAAGATGGTTAGCCCAGCACCTGGCACAGTGACTGCTGAGTAAATGGTGGGGTTTATGAAAGGCATACAGAGCTCTGATGAGGGCATCTCCATCTCAGCTCCTTTTTTAAATTGGGTATCACATATATGCAGTTAAATGCACAAGGCTCAAATATTCAGCTCAGTGAATTTTTATACAGGTATGTACCCATATGAACACTCAGATCAAGACATGGGACATTTTCAGTACCTCGGGCTCCTCGTCCTTCTCTCAGTTGATAATATGTCCCCCACCTCACCCCAAGTAACCATTATTCTGACATCAGATCAGTCTTGCCTGTTTGGGAACTACATATAAATGGAATTATACAGTATGTACCTTTTTGAGTCTAGCTTCTTTCATTCAATATTATGTTGTCTGATTGACCCAGGTAGTGTGTATTGGTAATTCATTCTTTTTAATTGCTACATACTATTCCATTGTACGAATATACCATAATTTATTTTGTTTTACTGTTGATGGACATTTGTGTTGTTTTCAGTGTAGGACTATTAAGAAGAAAACATCAATGAACATTTTTGTGCATCTGTTTTGATGGGCATAAGCTCTCATTTCTGTTGGGCATATACCTAGGAATATAATTGTTGGGTCATGAGATACACCTAAATTTTCTCAGCTAATTGCTTTATGCTACTATGCCAAACATTGTTATAAGTACTTCATGTTCATTATCCAATTTAATCCTCAATCCTTTAAAGTGGGCTATCCTCATTTAGCAGGTGAGTAAATTGAGGCAGAGCTGGGAAGTGCCAAAGCCAGAATTCTAGCCAAGGGTGTGTGTCTGCAAGGCCCACAGTCTCAGGGCCTACACTACCCCGCCTCTTCTCACAGACTCCCTTGAGGGGTAAGCAGCACCAGAGTCAAAGGTGCCAGTCCCTCCACTGAGCTGACCGCCACCCCATGGGCTGAACCCAGCCTCTCAGCCTTCCTCTCCCTGCCCTAGTGGGGAGCTGCAGGCCACAGGAGCCCCTGCCTCTCTCCCTCATCCTCATAGTGAACACGCTGCCTGCAAGTGGGTGTGCAGAGGGGCGGTAACGAGCGTGCTCTGGGTGGCTGTAGCCGCGCGTTTCAACAGTTGTTCTCATTGGCTTTTGATTCCAAATGAGTAGGAAATGCTATTAGTTCAGGCCTCGCCTGCCGCATGGCAAGGCCCTGGAATAGGAGTGCAGTGAGACGAGAAATTGTGGAGATAAAACTGGTGTGAAATGGAGGCCTTCTCACAAGGCTGGATGTGTCCATGCGAAATGAAGTTACTTCTGAGAAAACGAGATTTAAAGAGATTCTGCAGAATTAGATTACACTTTCAAATTTCCTTATTAAAGAGGATTGATGCCTAGGAGGGGCTGCTGGTAGGCTTGGTTTGGGATCCTACTCTGCAGTTCCCAGGCCTGGGTGTGGGCCCAGGCGGGCAAAGCACCTTACAGGTGATAGGGACTCAGACCCCCAGGACCCAGAGAGTGAGTCTCCCCACCTCCAGAAGCTGAAGTAGGCATGAGGATTGTGGGACTGAACTTCTGGGTAATGTCTGATGTTGCACGTGGGTCCATGAGGGTAACAATAAGGGTTCATGCTCTTCCAATTCCTTCCATCTTCAGGTCTCTTACTTGTGGGTTTTGTTGAAATCAGAGCTTGATTCTAAGGGCTGTTCCACTTTTTGACACTGTAGTCTTTTAAGAGACTAAACGTGCATGCAGCTGCTTGTGCGTATGTGTGCATCTGTGCATAAGTGTATATTTACATGAGTGCACCCAAAAGCGTGCTAATACACACACATGCACGTGTGTGCTTAGACGCATGGGTATGTATTTTCATGCAACTTACTGAGCACCTACTGTATGCCAGCACTGTGCTGGAAACTGAAATAAAACTGTTGTGGGGAGAATAAAACAGATACAGTCCCTCCTCACATGGACCTAGTGTATGTGTGTGATCACGTGGACATGGGGAAGTATTTGTGTGCTGCTGTGCATGTGTCCTGCAGCTGTGTGGTGAGCATCTGCATGCTTTTCATGTGTCTCCTAATCTCTGTGAAGTCTCCTGCTTGGGTCTCAGACCCCCTCAGCATGCGGCCCTGCAGCACAGCCCCCCTCAGCATGCGGCCCTGCAGCACAGCACCCCCCCCGGCATGCGGCCCTGCAGCACAGCACCCTCAGCATGCGGCCCTGCAGCACAGCACCCTCAGCATGCGGCCCTGCAGCACAGCCCCCCTCAGCATGCGGCCCTGCAGCACAGCACCCTCAGCATGCGGCCCTGCAGCACAGCACAGGAGTCAAGTACTTGGGCCCTAGTGATAGACTGCCAGGGTTCACAGGCCAGCTCTTTCTCCTACTAACTGTGATCAGTTAGCAAGCTTTCTTGTGCCCCAGTTTTCCCATTGTGAAATGGGGGTCATAATGGTTGTGGGTACAGCTCTTGGAGGCAGAGCACTGGGAGGTGCTCAGTCACTGTCATCTCCCTGCAGATTGCCCAGTGCAGACTCCCTACTGGCCCCAGAGGAGGGCTCGGGTACCCATGGTGAGAAAGGGAAGCCCCAAAGCTGCAGTAGCAGCTGTGTTGTGCTGTGTGAGCTCTGGAGAGGGCCTGCAGCTCAGTCTCCCCAGCCCAGGCCAGAGAATGCCTGGGTGCTGGTTTGGAACCAGTATTGAGGCTTGTTGAGAGATTATGAGAAATACCAAGGGCCATGCACAGTGATTCACACCTGTAACCCCAGCACTTTGGGAAGTTGAGGTGGGAGAATTGCTTGAGCCCAGGAGTTCGAGACCAGCCTGGGCAACATAGTTGAGACCTTGTCTCTAAAAATAAAATAAAATAAAAAAAATTCCTCCCCCGAAAATTTAGCCTGGCTTGGTGATATGTGCCTGTGGTCCCACCGACACAGAAGGCTGAGGTAGGAGGATCTCTTGAGCCGGGAGGTTGAGGCTACAGTGAGCTGTGACCACATCACTACACTCCAGCATAGAGATAGAGGAAGACCCTGTCTCAAAAAATAAAAAAGGCTACACCTGCCTCCAGGGCTCTTTCCAGAGCAGCCAGAGGGTCCTGACCTGGAACTGTCACCCCCTGCATGGCCACAGCAACTGCTTCCCACACGGCTGGTCACTGGAACAGCCTGTTGGACAGATACGGTGGCTTCCTTCTACACATACTTGCACTGACCACTAGACTGGCCTTTTGGTGGAGCTGGACTATGGCCAGTGCCAGGGTGACTTTAACCACAGTAGAACAATCAAATCAGTTTGTTGCTCCTCAAAATAAGTGTCTCTCACTATCCTGTCCCATATATTGAGGAGGGTGACACTAATCAGAGTTCACATTTTACTGTGGCCTTAGACCTTAGCACATCACATAAATTAACTCCGTTCTTCCTCATGATGACTCTGAAATGAGTACTCTTTTCACGCCCATTTTACAAAAAAGAAAATCGAGAAAATGTGAATTAAGGTCACACAGTCAAAAGTGTCAGACAAACCCACATTGGGAGATATTCCATGAAATGACTGGCCTGTACTCTTCAAAAACGCCATTGTCTTGAAACACAAAAGAAAGGTTTAGGAATTCTTCCAGATGTAAGTAGACTAAACTTGACAACTGAATGCGATGCAGGGCCCAGGATTTTTCCATAAAAGATATTTTTGAAGAAATTGGTAAAACCTGAATGAGGTCTATAGATTAGATAATAACATTATGCCAATGATAATTTTCTGGTTTCAATTATTGCACTGTGGTTATATAAGAGAATGTCCTTGTTTTCAGCAAAGCATTTGCAAACCAGAAGTATTAGGGGATATAGAGGCTTCCTGTTTGAAACCAACTCTCAAATGATTTAGGGAAAAATTATAGGTAAGTTGGTAGGAGTAGGTAGAAAGATGGTGGATAAATCAAATGTGGTAAAATGTTATATGCAGGGAATCTGGGTGAAGGGCTTACAGGTTATTTTTTCCACTATTTTCTAATATTTCTAATATTTTCTAATATTTTTCTACTATTCTTGCGAGTGTCAAAATGATGTCAAGAGAGAAAATGTTAAAAAGAAAGCAAGTGCTGAGCAGGGATGGTATCCTGGGGTGAGTGTTAATACTATCAGTTCCTGTTCACTGTGCCCTGGGCACCAGACTCTGTGCTATGGCCTCATGTGCATAACCTCATTCTATCCTCACCACATTCTGAGCGGAAAGAGACCATTGTGGCCCCCAGTACACACGTGCCAGTCAGAAAGGTGGGAGGATTTAATCCAGGTCCCCCAGCTCCTTGGAGCAGTTCCCAGACTTGAAACTAGGCTCTCTGATTTCAAGGTCTGAACTCTTAGCCTCAGTCCCGCTCTTGATCTGACCTTTTGGGGAGAGTGGGCATGGGCAGGACAAAGGCATTTCTGCCTGGAGTAGTACAGAGTGAAGGCCCTGGGACACAAGCAAAGAGGATCTATTTGCTGGAGGGAGAGGAGCTGTGTTCCAGGATCCTGCAGGAAGCAGAGCCAGCAGTGCCAAGCAGGACACACTGGCGTGTGGGAGGGGCTGCAGATGCCCAGTGGAGTTGCCAGGGTGTGGCTACAGTGGCTCCAAGCAGGAGAGCCACAGGAAAGAGCCTGGAGTGACCTGGGACTGGGTGAGGTCGATGTTCTGGGCTGGAAGACTGGCCTTGGAGGAGCTCACTGGGGTAGGTGTCCCCCCAGGGTGCCGTCCAAACCAGAGGCACTGGTAGTACTGGAACCTGTGGGCTTGGCAGTTTCAGAAAGTCCACGTGCTGGAGCTGAGGGGCAACTGGGCTGGGACAGGTGGCCAGGAGTTGCTGGGGACTTGGGTCTGGCCTAGTGGACTACTCTGGGGTCCATGTGAAGATGAGGGCATTTCACCTCCCTGCTGGAGGAAGAGAGTGGGAGGGGCAGGATGACCTCTGGCAGTCCCTCCCCGTCACCTGGACTGTCTGGCTTTCCCCCAGATTAAAGAGCGGAGGGTGAGTGTCTGGCAGCCAGATGAGTCAGACTGGGAGGCTTCTCTCCGAGCCTGGCTGCCTCCTTCCACCAGCAGCCCTGCCTCCACCCCCTGCTAGAGGTAGGGGTTGGAGTTCAGCCTGTTTCCCCTCCAATGTCGTTCCCCCCATGTCCTGAGACTTAGGGGTGACCCTGGGTTGAGTGGACTCGTTTATTCTGTTGGGCGCATGCATCTGAGTGTGTGCCCAGGCGTGCGTGTCGGCGCAAACATCATCCGTTGTAAAGTATCAGTGTTTTCATGGGTGAGTAGTAATTACTGGGTAATGCTTTAAAACCTTTCCTGAAGGAGCGCAAAGCCATTTTTTTCTAAAGTCAGGAGTACATTAAAAGGATTACCATGTAGATTTGATTTTTAGATAACACTAAAATGGATCCCAAATGGACTTCAGCAAAGGGATGCTATCTCCTTAATGGAAAGTACATGGCCTGAGGCTCAGGTCCCAGAGCCAGGCTGGGGAAGGAGGGAGGGAAGAGGTGTCTGCAGAGGGGCAAGCTGGCGGATTGGGTGGGGGGCTAGGTGGGAATGGGGGAGGCAGAGCAGGAGGGAGGGCCCTGACCCTGTGGGGAGCTGATCCCTCCATCTGGGGAACAGGAGACTGCAGAGCCCCTCCTGAAAGCCCTTCCACCTTTCCAGCAGTGTTTTCAAGCCTCCTGGATCAGCCTGGTGAGAGCAGACACAGCATGGATGCCCCATGAGGAAGGAAGGCTGTCTCCACTGTTTTGTTTGACCCCCCAGAGCTCTTCCACTCTCCTGTGAGAAGCAAGGGATTGCTTCACTTTTTCTTACGGGCAGATGAAGGAAGTTAGGCCCAGAGAGACCAGGGGATATGCTCTGGACCCCATAGCCAGAGGACTGCAGACCTGGAGTCTGGTCCCAGGCCCATCCCACGGTGCTGTCCTGGCTCAGGCTTCCCCCAGGATGCCAGCCTTTCTTGCCAGGGGGTCTCTAGACCCAAGGGTCTCTAGATGCTCTGGGGCCTCCTCGGTACACTTTGGCAGAAGCTGTGTGGCTTCTATAAGAGTTTTCCAGAGCCAGGAATCAGTTCAGCATCCCGGAAGAGGGGTGTCCAGGTCTTAAGGTAACCTGCCTGTGCAGAGGCCAGCCTGGGCACAGGCAGCAGGGAGGGGGACTTGTGGCAGCTGGTAGCTGCACCCCTCATGGCTTCCACAGGGCCCTGTAGGTGTCAGATCCCTTCAGTGGAGAGACTGTCGACTAGTGCTGGAGTTCTCAGCCCTGCAGGAGCCAGGACAAACATGCTAGGGTCCGAGCTTGGAAGACCAGCCTGTCCAAGAGCCAGGGTAGATGGCAGAGAGAGTGGGACAGCTGCTTCAAGTGCTGGGCTCTCTCACTGTCTCCCTTCATGCTGGGCTATAATTTAGTGGGCTAGGGTCTCCCCTGAGTACAGAGGTTCCAGCCATTCACCCATGTTCTGGTAATAGCCCAAATATAGAGTCCTGGGAGGGGCTCAGGACCGCTGGGAAGGGAGCCAGGCCTGCCATGAGCCTGGCTGAGCAAAAGGAATGTGAACCTTGTAGGGGCTGTAGTGGGGGCCTGGCCCAAGATCTTCCCAGTCGGTTTTTGAATGCATAGCTCTGTTGGCTGCACGCTCCCTGCACAGGGCCTAGGGACAAAGGTCCTGCCCATGGAGCCCTACCCTGGTCCAGGTCCTACCCTGGGAGGCCCTCATTTCCCCATCCAGCTATTTTAACTCCTCCCCCATGTCCCCACACCTCCCTGTAGGCCAGGACTTGGAAGGAGCCTTGCAGACCCCTTCAGTTCTCAGGGGTACCTGCTTCCCAGCTGCCCTCCTTCGGCTCTTTCAGAGCTCTGTGCCAGCTGGGCCCTGCTGGAAGAGACACAAGCAGGCCCGAGGACAGAGTCATCCTGTGCCCCATCCGTCTCTCAGACCAATTAACCTTTAGAACTGCATTAAGGAAATTAGGCAGCAAACTCCCCAGCTAACAGACAGGCCCTGCGGGGACTGGACGGAGGAGGAG
This sequence comes from Theropithecus gelada, assembly GCF_003255815.1. NCBI lineage: Eukaryota > Metazoa > Chordata > Mammalia > Primates > Cercopithecidae > Theropithecus > Theropithecus gelada. The sequence goes on from NC_037682.1 coordinate 57,347,342, forward strand.
GAGGAGGGAGCCCACTGGCCCTGCGCACTGCAGCCTGTGGGTGAGTGTCTGCTCCCCAGCCTCACCTATCCAGGAGAAGTCTGAGGAGCCAGCTGGGCTGACAGTGAGCACAGGAGAGGGGAAGGAGCCCTGGGGCCAGCTTGACGGTGGCTGACTCAATGCCCTGTAACTGTCTGAGCCTTAGGTTCCCCATCTGTAGAATGAGAGCATTTAACTGGAAGAACTCTGAGGGCTCTTCTGACCTTACATCTGTGGATTCTGAGACCAAGGCCTCTTGTGGCTGGTCCTCCCCTGATGCCCAAGGAGGGGGGAAGCAAAAGGAAGGGAAGCAGCCTAACCGTTCAGACTCTGGGTTGGGGGTGGTGAGGAGGGCTGGGAATGGGAGGGACACCAGGGGATGGGAGGAAGGCCAGAGCCCTGCAGAGAGCAGGAACCCTTTGGAGAGGACAGGGCCAGTAGAAGGACTGACTCCAGGGGAGTGTTGGAAAGCCGGGGAGGTGAGGAGGGATGGGCCCCTATCCAGCCTGCACCTTGGTCAGGAACAGAGCATGCACACCCTCCCTGTCTTCACAAGGATTCTCAGGCAACTCCCACAGGCCTGTAAAGTCAGAGAGCAGGGCTTCTGAGGTTCTCTCCACTTCCCTCCCAGCCTCACAGGTCCACATGGATGTCCAGGCTACTGGACGACATCTGTCCCCATCTCCTCCTCAACTGTCCCTGTGGTCCCAGGAGAAGGGAATAGGAATCCATGCCTCTGTCACTTCATGCCCACACCTGCACATCCTGCCTGTGTGTGAGGGGTGTGCGTGAGCACACATGCTCACCTGCTGCGATGGGAGGCTCTGCTCTGTGGTGAACATCATGTTGGGCCCTTTGTACTTGGTGCCTGTGTGTATGTTGGGAAGCCAGTATGGGTGCTGGGAGGTGCTGATGGCTGAGAGATCCTAATCCTGGCAGAATGAGGAAGGATCCAGAGGCTCAGAGCCTGCCCTCCCCCAGGCCAGGGCAGGTGAGGTACGAAGCATTCCCAAGGAGAGCCCCAGCCAGGCCCTGCCAGCTGCCCCCTCTTACCTGCCAGGAGCCCCAGAGCCTCTGCTCCCTCCTGGGAGTGTCCCAAGAGTGTCTCACTTCCTTCTTGATGCCTTCACAGCTCTACATGGATAGACCAAGAGGCTGTAGCATTTCAGCTGGAGAAACATGAGTTGGCAAAAAGATCTGGGGGTTCTAGAGGATCTCATGGGCCTGAGGAGACTACATTTCTTAGGCTTATTGCTGAAAGAGCCATTGCGATGGTGGCTTCACATGGCGAGCTTCAGCCTTCTCCGGGCGAGACCACACAGGGGACAGAGGCCAGGGTGGGGAAGAACAGCTCAGGGAGGCTAGGCCTGGGGTCTGTACATGCCTTGGAGCAGAGCAGCCTCTGGAGGGACCTTCACAGGACCAGGGAAACAGGCTGTGCCACGCAGCCCAAAGGGCAGGACCCAGAGCCAGGGAAAGAGGTTACTGGGGAGAAAGCGAGGGCTCCTGGGAGCCCCAAACCTACAGGGGGCAGCAGAGAGAAGCAGTGAGCTCCCCATTCTTGGGGGATATTCCTTGAGGCCCAGAGCTATGGGGCCCATCCTGCGTTCCTGTCTGTCTGTCCGTCTGCAGGCGTGCCGATGCTCTCCGTTCAGCCCAAAGGGAAGCAGAAGGGTTGCGCGGGCTGTAACCGCAAGATCAAGGACCGCTATCTGCTGAAGGCATTGGACAAGTACTGGCACGAAGACTGCCTCAAGTGTGCCTGCTGTGACTGTCGCCTGGGCGAGGTGGGCTCCACCCTCTACACCAAGGCCAACCTCATCCTGTGCCGACGCGACTACCTGAGGTGGGCTGCCGACCCCTGGCCTCGCAAGCCCTTGTCCTGCTCAGAAAGCCCCCTATCCTCAGCCCTAGTGTAACTGTGCCCCGGCCCTAGACCGAGTACCCTGTGTGCCCCCCCATTCTTGACTGTCCTGCCCCTGCCCTGCTTGCCCCAGATACCTGAGGGAAGGCCCAGGTCTTTATGCCCTTGGACTCAGTGCTCAGCACAGGTTCAGGGCAGGCATTTGTAACCTGGGGCTCCTAAGTTAAGCTTTCCGAGGGCCCCAGCTTTGCTCCCCCCACCACCCCCCACCCCTGCCTTGGCCAGGTGCTTCTGACCCACCTGATCTGGAATCTGGGAGGGGATACTTCAGAGGGGCTTTGAGAACAGGTGTGGAAGCTTTGACTTCCCCGGGCCCCTCCTCCCTAATGCAGTCTTCTTCCCTCTCCCAGTGCCCAACTTTCCTTTCCAGGTGGTCCTTGGGAACAGGCGTCCATTTGCCCAGGGAAACTGGTAGGCAGCCATATCCTAGGAGCAGGGCCACTGATGCTGGAGCTTCAAGACCTGGGTTGGAACTAGCTCTGAGCCTGTGGCTCCTAATCTTCTCCTAGCCTCAGTTTATTTCCCCGTGAAGGGTGAAAGAACAATGCTTCCCTGCCTTGCATTCCTCTGAGCTCTAACTCACCCTCCCTACAACCTGGATCCTATTCCCTGGGGCTGCCTCCCCCAGTTAACCCTCCCTGAGGCCATTTACGACATCAGCAAGGCTGGAAGGAGGCCACAAAGCAGGGCCTTGGCTGAGACCCAGCACCTGCATTTGGCTCTGTCGCAGGCTGCTGGATGGTGGCCGGGCTTGTGGGGAAGGAGGGCTCATCGCATTCATTAACAGGTCAGGGCAAAGGCTTCATGGGGCTCCCTCTGCCTAGGTCTGGGCATGTTGCAAGGGGGAGGTTATCAGTGGAAGCTCCCCCACTTCCCCAAAGATTCTTTGACTGACCTGCCTGCACCTTCTCTCTTAACACCTGCATTTAAAAGTGATGTAGTAAAACAGAATCTGTGACTCAATGCTCCTTGCCAGGGCTGGAGGGGAGAGGCTGAGGCCAGGAGCAGGGGTTAAGGAAGAATGTTCAGACTAGGCATGGTGGCTCATGCCTATAATTCCAGCACTTTGGGAGGCCAAGGCAGGCAGATCGCTCCAGTTCAGGAGTTCGAGACCAACCCTGGACAACATGGTAAAACCCTGTTTCTATAAAAAACAAAAAAACAAAAAAAGAAGAGCCAGGTGTAGTGGCTGTACGCCTGTAGTCCCAGCTACTCAGGAGGCTGAAGTGGAAGGATTGCTTGAGCCCAGGAGTTTGAGGCTGCAGTGAGCTGTGATCGAGCCGCTGCACTCCAGCTTAGGTGACAGCAAGACCCTGTCTCAAAAAAGAAAAGAATGTTCCTGGGGATTCACCCCTTGAGGACCTAGAAGGGGCCTCCATGTCTGGAGGTTTAGGGCATCACCTGGGGGCTGAGCCTACCAGGTTAGGACAACATGGCAGACCAGCTGATGGGTCCACTTGACTTGGAGAGAGAGGCCCACAGTGCAGAATGGGCTTATCAGGAAAAAGCACCCACAAGCATACAGGGCCCTGCCAGCTACTAGGGATGGAAGGTAATTTTTTTTTCCTCTGGCAGAGGCAAGGAATGACTGTAGGACCAGCTAGACCAGTGGGCTGGGATGGGAGCGTGGCTTCCTTGAGCTGCTCAGGCCGGGAGAATGGCTGTCGAGAGCCTGCGCCCTCTGCAGCAACTGTTCCTGGGCTGATGGCAAGAAAAGCCCCTCTTGGCAGGCAGATGCTGTGGCCCAGCCTTTGTCTGCCTTAATCTGAGCCACCAGGCAGCTCAAGCTGATGAATAATGGAGCCAAGCTCATCTGCAGGCGCCTCAGCTTGAGCTGGACAAATTGGGGATTAGAGGGGCCCCCCTCTTCTCAGCCTCCTTGCCTCACTTGGGGCTTGCTCTGTCTGTGTGTAGGAAAGAAGCAAGGAGGAGCTGGGATGGCTCAGACCTTTGGGACATCCAGCCAAGGGCTGGCCTGCGTGGGGAGGGAGTAAACTCCCTGTCCCTAGAGCTTTACAGCCAGCAGATGAGAGGAGGGATGCCTGCCTCAAAGAGGCATTTGTGCCAGATGTCCTTGGTGCTTCCTTTGGGCATCAGTTCTGTTTTACAGCATCTTTGAATAGCATCATCCATCCCTATTTTACAGAAGGATAAACTGAGGTTCAGAGAAAGGAAAAAAAAAGGGACTTAGGCAAGTGAAACAGTGAGTTTGTCATGGAAAAAGGATTTAATAAAACACTTTAATTTTGGCAAGGCACAGTGGCTCACGCCTGTAGTCCCAGCACTTTGGGAGGCTGAGGCAGGAGGATCATTTGAGGCCAGGAGTTCGAGAACAGCCTGGCCAATATAGTTAGACCCCATCTGTATTTTTAAAAAATAGAATAATAAACACTGTAATGTCAAAGGTGGGAAAAGCACATCACACAGTAGTTTAGAGCATGCCTTCTGGACCAACGCCCTGTGACTGTCCAAGTTGTTTCTCTGTGACTCATTTTTTAAATCTTTAAAATGGGGAATAACAATAGTACCACCTCCTAGGTTTGCTGTGAGGATTAAGAGTTAATCTTTGTAAAGTTCTTAGAATAGTGGCTGACACACAGTGAACCCTACCTAGATGGTTGCTTAGTGAATCGTGACTGAGAATTTACAACAGGTTTCACAACTACCCCGTGAAGGATATGTTTCAGACTTTGTTTTATAGATGACTTAAATGAGGCTCAGAGAGACTCACTGACTTGCCTGAGGGCACACAACCCAAGATTCACATTCTGCCCCTGAAATTCAGGCTTGTGTGGTTCTGGATCCCTTGCTCAGGGCCCAGCCTAGGATTCTCTTGGTGGCTCCGGGGCTTGAGGACCCTTGTGGGAGCCTGGGAGGGGGCCTTGGGATAGGCAGTGACAGCCAACTCCTGACCCCCTACACACCCTCCCTGGAAGGGGATGTGCCGATTTCTTGGCAGCCTGATGTCAGGGCGGAATCTAAATGCTGCCCTCAGTGCTCTCATCCTATTGCATGAGCCCACCTGCCAAGCCCACAAGTTGGAGGATGGAAAGGACCCTGGATGGAGGCAACTCCTTTCCCCCTGCCCACCCAGCTCCCCAGAATGCTGCTGAGTCCTCTGCACCCTTCCCTCGGCAGGCTCTTTGGTACTACAGGGAACTGTGCTGCTTGCAGCAAGCTGATCCCAGCCTTCGAGATGGTGATGCGGGCCCGGGATAACGTGTATCACCTCGACTGCTTCGCCTGCCAGCTCTGCAACCAGAGGTCAGTGCTGGACTGGCAGACCCAACACACTCCCCAGACGCCAGTCTGAGGCCTGCTGGGATGGGCCAGGAGCACGGTGGAGGCGTGCAAGCAAATGCAGGTCGCATGTGTGTATGTGGTGGTGCGTGCAGGTTATGAGCGTGCATGTGCTTTATGTGTTTTGTGTGTGTGTAAGCTTGGTAGCCAAATGTGTGCACTTTAATACTGGGTGTGCACATCTGTGTGGCACATTTCTGTGTGAATATAATGAAGGTGTGCATGAGTTTACTGTGTATGCATAGCGAGTGTGCATGTGCATGCATGTGTATTTGTAAATGTCATGTGCAAGTGGGCACATGTGCATGATGGAATTAATATGCATTTGTACATGTGTTTTTAAATGGGGGTGTATGTGTATGTGTAATGTGTGTGCATGATGAGGTGAGTATGCATGTGCATACATGTTTTATTTTATTTTTTGAGATACAGTCTCACTCTGTTGCCCATGCTGGGGTGCAGTGGCGTGATCTCACAATCTTGGCTTACGGCAACCTCTGCCTCCCGGGTTCAAGTGATTCTCCTGCCTCAACCCCCCAAGTAGCTGGGACTACAGGCGTGTGCCATGACACCTGGCTAATTTTTTTTTTCTTTTTTTTGTATTTTTAGTAGAAATGGGGTTTTACCATGTTGGCCAGGCTGGTCTTGAACTCCTGATCTCAGGTTATCCGCCCACCTCTGCCTCCCAGATTGCTGGGATTACAGGTGTGAGCCACCGTGCCCAGTCTGTATATGTGTTTGAAATGTGCACGTGCATGGGATGACGTATCCTCCCACCCCCGTACCCAGTGTGTAGTATGTGTATGTGTGTGCACGTACGTTCCAGTGAGAAGGGGTTCCCAAATCTAGAGGGCAAAGTCCCCTTAGGGAGTGGCCACTCTCTCCTCACCCAACCCTTGTGATTCTGGTTCCAGCCCAGCCTCTTTTCTGGTCTCTTGGCCCCAACTCTGTGCCCTAGCCCTGTGGGAGTCCCTGGGGACCTAAGGAGCCAGAGCCCTTTAGTTCTGGCTGGGGCCTAGCACCAGAAGGCAGGCGCTTTTTTCAGGAGCCCCCAGGTCAGGTAGGAACGCATACAAGTGCTCCCTGAAGTGGGGTTCAGAGGGACCTACAGGGCACGCTGGTCTGGCTGGGGGCTCTGGCCAGACCTGGTGCTAGGAGGGCTCCGTGAACTTACAGCGCCACCTGGTGGTGCGACTGGAATCTGCTGGAACTAGGCCAGCGATCCTTGGGGTCTCACTAAAGGCTTCACCCACCCTGGGAACATCTTTAGGGAAAGGACTGGAATCTTCCATTACTTGGGGAGGACTAGGAGACCAACGAAGGATCTTCCTTGGGTAGGAAAGGAGATACTGGAACAGGGTCATCTCCTAGAAGGATGCTTTAGGTAACCTACCGATTTTGTTTAGAGGAAGAATGAATGCCCTGTACTGAGCCATCCTCTTAAATTGGGGAGAGGGATAGAGGGATGGAAAAAACCACCATTTTATCCCTCCCTCCTTACCCATCTCTGCCTTTTTTTTTTTTTTTTTTTTTTTTGAGACTGAGTCTTACTCTGTTGCCCAGGTTGGAGTGCAGTGGTGTGATCTCGGCTCACTGCAACCTCTGCCTCCCAGGTTCAAGCAATTCTTTGCCTCAGCCTCCCAAGTAGCTGGGATTAGAGATGCCCACCACCATGACCAGCTACAGTTTTTTTGTATTTTTGGTAGAGATGGGGTTTTACCACCTTGGCCAGGCTGGTCTTGAACTCCTGACCTTGTGATCCACCCACCTCAGCCTCCCAAAGTGTTGGGATTACAGGCATGAGCCACTGTGCCCGGCTCCATTTCTGCTTTTCTCCATCTGTCTCCCTCTTTGGTCTTTTTCTGTTTGTCCTTTCCCTTTCTCCCTCTCTGGGACTGGGGTAGGCTGCTCCTGTACCTCTCCACTAATGCCCCTAATCCTACACTCACCTCCACAGGAGACCTGACTGTGGAAACCTGTGGCCCAACTGTCTCTGTCCTACCACTCCAGGCTACAGGGCCTGGCCAAGGTTGGGGCTGGCCTGGGGTAATTGCCCAGGTGTGCTGTGGGAACTTTAGGCAGTCCCCTCTGGAAGGTTCGAGGAACAAACTTCCCCCACCACCTCCCACATAGCCCACCTCCTAGGCCAGGCCGGGTTCTGTCTGCAGCATCCCCTTACCCACTGGGACCTTCCCATGGCTTCTCTCTCTTGCTTGGATTTTCTAGATTTTGTGTGGGAGACAAATTCTTCCTGAAGAACAACATGATCTTGTGTCAGATGGACTATGAGGAGGGGCAGCTCAATGGCACCTTTGAATCCCAAGTTCAGTAACACCCGGCGCCTGGCCTCCAGGCCCGTCTGTCCATCTGCCCGCCTGCCCACCCGCCTGGCCGGCCAGCCAGCCACTCTGCCAGTGCAGGCTGGCCAGCCACTCTCCTGCCACCTTAGAACTTCTCCATCCTCGATGGGAGGGACGGCCCTTCCTCCTCCACCACCGCCCGTCTGTGTATGACCCCTCCTGGGGCCAGGCCGGGCCTGTACAGTCTGTCTTCTGTATATAAATGGGAACATTTATTTTATGAGAAATGTAATGCGATTTTATTACTGGCGTGGATTAAACTTATGAATGTTTCCGGGAGGTTACTCTGCGTTGTTCACATGACTGACACAGACCTGGGGCCCCTCCCCTCTGCCTCTCAAGGGCAGAGCACAGAGCAGGGTGGGGGTCTCCGGCACGTGCTGTTGCCGGGCAGGGGAGCAACAGGCTGGCTTTAGGGGAAGAAGCTGGGAGGAACGAGACAACTCAGAGACCCTAGCTCCAGCCGGAGGTGAGACCTGAGGCATCTTCCCTCTGGGAGAGCACACACTCTGGCCCTGAGTAGGTCCCCAAGAAAAGGGGCAAGATGAAGCCTTCCCTACCCTGTGTTCCATCCCCTCTGTTGAGACCCCCGACTGAGGGCACAGATGGAGACCCAGCTCTGACCTTTTCCCCAGTAGGACCACAAATCTTGTGTCCTCTGCCATGGGAGCACCATGCTGAAACCTCTCTTCCCTTTTAGGGTGACGGACGGTACTTGTTGTCTCTGCGAGCAGCTGGGGCCCAGCTTCCTGCTCTTCTGAGTGAGCAAGAAAAATCCTGTTTCCTTTCGACTCAGCCCATGCAGTCTGGAGGCATCCATTTATTCAGTCAGCAAACCTCAACAAACTCCATGTCTCAATCCCATGCTGCAACCGGGGGTGTCCTGGAGCAAATCAGATGTGAGAATGAATCATAGATCAGACACTGTCCCTGCCCTTGGGGAGCTTGCTGTGGGGGTGGAAAGTGGAAGCCATGTTGCGGGGAAAGCCAGGAAAACAAAGCACATCATTGTGAGGACAGAATGCTGTGTGGAGACCTGGGACAGGCCAGTTCCCTCTGTGGGACACAAGGCCACTTGTGATGACTTAAGAGAGTCATGGATGGACAAGTCAATGCACATATGGTCAGACAGACATGTGCTGCAGGCAGGAAGGATGGACACACAAGTAGACAAGTGTGTAGGCAGAGACAGGCAGGAGAGGTGGAGGTGGGCAAGCCCCGTCACTCACCTCCAGCCACAGCTGCAGCAGACAGGCAGGCGTCAGGGCGTTTTCCACCTCCCCCGCTGAGCTAGATTCACTCAAGGCAGCAGGGGTGCTGTCTTGGTCTTGGCTGCAGCCACAGTGCCAAGCACAGAGTCTGGAACCGTAAAGGTACCTTCTCACTGGGCAATATTAAAAAGAGAGGCTTCTTGAGTCCCCAGCCTAGACAGAAATAGCTGCACAGACAGGCTCCCTCACTATCAGGCCGCTCCCTTCTCCTTCCCAGGGGCTATTTTCACCCTAGCCATAGCCCAGAGCCCAGGGCACATGGAGCCAGACTATTGCCTCAAGCCCTGCCTGCTCCTGGGCAGGGAATGGGCTGGGCTGGGCTGGGCTGGGCTAGGCTAGGCTGGATTCCCACCTCACCCTCCCCAGGCCTACTCCTCCACTTGAAAGTGAAAAGATGGTGGGGCCCTCCTGCGGGCTTGCAGGAGGCTACCTCTCCAAGTTGTGGTTTTGTGGTCACTGGCCCAGTTTGTGAAAAGGGATTGCTAGAGTCGAGGATCCTAGGGCAGGAGTTCTCAACTTTGGGGGCATCCGGTTTCTGTGAAGGAGCTGCACCCTGTATGTGCGAGAAGAGAGGCGAAGGCCAGTGGATCTGGCTGCAGTGGGTGTTTGTGTGAGCCATGGGTTCAAGGGGACGGTGAAACTGGGAGTTGTCTGTATGTGAGCACATGGGATTGTGAAGGAGTTTGAGTGAGGAGAGACACAGAGGGCTGGAGTTTATAATGAGGACTTTTCTTGCTCAACATGAAAAAGCAAATGATTTTCCTGCATTGTAGCAGAGTCCGCAATGCCAGATTCTCCCTGGACCCTTAGATCTAGGATGGCTGTGCCCAACCCAAGGGCCCCAACTCTTACTTCGAGTTTGCTGGAGATAAAGTTATAACACAAGTTAATTACATGGTTATCGAAAGATAACGGAGCCAGTTGAATGCAGTTTCTGGGCAATTACAATTGTTTCCAACAGAGTTACCATATTGCAGCCATGAAATAACATGTCATTTTGCAGTAATTATGTAATTAACTTGTCTCACCACTCTAGGTTGCACAACAGTTAATTCACTCACAATGAGATAGAGTCAAACTCAGGCAGGCAGGGTTTGCAAGTCCCCAAGAACAGAGCTGGCCTTCTAAGAAGACCCCAGCCCCATCCTGCCCACCCCAGACCTTGTCAACGGACTTCCCCAGCTCAACATGGTATGGAATTTGCCAAGTCTGGCATCACGGACCCAGTTATTGCTCTCTCACCGTCTCATCTGGGAAATGGGGATGATCTGATTCCCAGGTCAGCCACGGGCCCCAGATCTACACTGTGAAGTGCTGTGGTTACATGAGCTACAGTCAGCATTGTGGACATAATGAGATCCTCAGTAGGAGACCCTCACCCAGAAAGTCCAGTATCAGTCCACAGATATCCTGAAGAAGAGGCCACATGGGCCTCATCTTAGCAAGTGTGAAACTGATAGGAGGGTAGGGATGAAGCAGAGAGAGACCAAGCTCATTCTGTAACCGAGCAACTGGGATAGCGGGAATGGCCACCAAGGTCTGGGGATTATGCACCTGGAGAGAATTCGCAACACCCAGGAACACCCAAGAGTGACACAGGAGAAGCCTGAATTCCTCCCCCATCACTGCAAAGGAGAAACTTGGTTAAGTGTAGGGCATGAATTGTGTGGACTTGGCTCTCCTTAGGGGTTGCACCCACCACAGATGATTGGTGCAGGGAGGGAGAGCTGAGTGTGAACTGTTAGAGGCTGCAGCAGCTCTCATCTCAGCCTGGGGCATGTGGGCGGTGGGGAATGTGGGCCACCATTGAACCACAGCTGTGCACAAATCTCCCTTTCCTCCAGCCAGATCTTGGGATCCCATCCCCTCTCCCTGCCTTCCTTGGTGGCCTGGGGAAGAGATACCCTAACAGGGGGCCTGAGCCCATGAAATATGGCACCTGCTTATGCTCCCACTCCTTGGCCTGAAGCTGGACTGCGCAGCCCATGTTTGGAAAGAAGTTTGATTCCAATCTTAACACTGCTGCAGAGCCCATTATGAAATCTCCTATGAATCCTGTCTCCTCCTGGGCCTGCTCCCAGAAACCTTCCCCCACATCATGAGACATGCGGAGGCCACAGGCACAATCCACATGACATTCCTGCCTGGGAGATCTCATCTCTACAAGGAGACAATTGCTCTTTCCCTTAAAGCTGTCAGAGACCATTCATGGCCAGGATTTTTATTCTAGGGCAGCGTCCTTCTCCTTCATGACTCAAGACTTCCAGTGGGTGCTGCCTAGACCCCAGCTGTCTGAGCTTATGTGCTCTGAGCCCAGGACAAACAGCCAGGTCCTCGGACTATCCCCCGGCACTGGGTTTTGCAGAGCTTATTGCCTTTGCCAAGAAAGCCTGGGCCCCTCAGAGGTTCCAGAGCCCATTGGCTGCCTGTGGCACCTGGGCTGGGGTCTGTGCCTCCGTGGTCCCCATGCCTTCTCCGGGACACCACATTCCAGAGAGGAGCTGGTTCAGGGGCTCCTGCCTGGGGCTTTCTTTGCAGACTCTTACCTCCTGGATCTGCTCTGGAAGCATAGTGAAGCCTGTTGGGGTGGGGTAAGGGATAGCTCTGGGGTTTCCTGAAGTTCCAGCAAGTCCAGTTTTGTCTTCCAGAGCTCAAAGATGCTAGGGAACTGAGGCAGTTCTTGGGTCACATTTGTTGTTCTAATGGGTCTGCCTGCTGCACTGGGGGAACTGAAGGGCTCTCCTGACAAGGGGCCAGAGAGCTCCTCATGATTACCTGGGCCCCCTTTCTCCGGCTGCCACCCTGATCCCTGAGCCCCCGGCCCATCTGCCAGGTACTAGGTGGGATCAGGGATCAGCGACAGAGCACTGAGACACAGAGGGACAGAGGAAGAGATGAGAACGAATAGGTTGTGGTGCAGTGGAGGGAGAGAAAGAGAGATGGAAACAGAGAGGGGGAGATGGAAAGAAATGAGGCAGAGGGCAGGAGAGGAGACAGAGGGGGAGGGAATGGGAAAAGCATCTCAGAAGAAGTTTCTAACTTCAGGGAAGGTGTGAGGTGACAGCAGGGTGGAGGAAAGGGCAGCGTGGCATGATGGTTACATGCATAGGCCCAGGAGCCAGATTATGTGAGTGCAGATCCTAGCTCTCCACTTGGCAGCTGCACAGCCCGGGGCAGCTTGCTTAGCTTTCATCTTAGAGATTAGGCCTTTCCTCATCCGTAAAGGGGACTGATGATAGTGCCTGCACCTCAGGTTGCTCCCAGTGGTAGATGAGCCATCACATGGGAGGTGCTCACAGCTGCAGCAGCTCCTGGTAAACACCAGAACATGTAACTGCTGCTGGGAACCTTCCTTTATACAACCAGCACTAGGTCTGCTGGTTTGAGGCCTGGCTCACCGCAGCAGAGTCCTGCGTCACAGGTGACTCCTGGGCATCTGAGAGCTCTCAGGAGAGGGGCACTGCGTGCTGGCACCAATGGGGGAAATCCAGCCCAGACAAGGCAGGCTTTCAAAAAAACATGCCCAACCCGCTTAAGCCTCTCAGCAACTCTATCTTACAGTTGAATCATCCCCATTTTACAGTTGAAGAAACTAAGGCTCAAAGAACCATTCTAGTTAAATAATATTCAATAGCATCTGGACTTGAATTGAGGCCTGGTCTGACTCGAGTCCATGTGAAACTGCCACCTAGAGGCCGCTCTGGGCAGTGGGAGGATCTGGGAGTCCAGAAGTAGATTTTATCCTCACTAAACCACCAGATCCTCTCCCAGTCTGCATTCCCTTTTCTCTCTACAACTCACGCCCTAGCGAGGGCTTGGTGCACAGAGGGGAAGGGTCCTCGGACACTTATGTTCCTCACTGCACATCCTGCATGAGCATGTCACTGGGCCTGGCCTGTGCTGGCCACTGGGTGGGATGAACAATTCCAGATGCTGAGCAGAGGCAGTGCAGGCAGCCTGTCCCATGCCTGAACTGAAGGTTTATCAGTGGGACAGGCCCCAGAGCATCATTACTCTGTCAGTCTGTCACAGATATGAGTCAGGTGCCTGCTATACGCCAGGCACGGTGCTGGAGGGAGGCTATGGGATGGAAACACAAGTGAACAAGGTCATTCTCTGTGTGATTTACAGTCTAGTGAGGGAGACAGACAATAAACAAATAAAAAGATCCATAACAGGCTAAAGACAGTGCCGGGCAGCAGGGAGAAGCTGGAGGGAAGCCTACTCAGAGAGAGTGGGCAGGGATGAGAGTTTCTTGCCCACCGCCCTTAGAGACCATCTTATCGGATGGGCTCACTTTGGGGAAACGGGGGCCCAGAGATGAAGTGATGGCCAGGGGCACACTGGAACCAGCCTGGGTTGGGAGCCTGGGTTCCTGGCCCTCAGCCTGGCCCAGGGCTCTGTCTCCTACATCCTGTGACTTGCGTTCCAGACAAGGATCCTCATCGGGCACACAATGGGTGGAGGAAAGGAAACCGCTCAGCCCTGACACCTGCTCAGCGCTTCTCTTCCTTGTTTTCCAGTTAATAAGAAACATTACTCCTTAAAATGTCAAGAAATTGGGTTTGGGTTCTTGGCTTCGACCACCAGTCTCCCTGCCCCATAATTCCACGAACTTAGGACACATTGGTTAGATCCATGGCTTCTGGGGATTCTAGAGGGATGGTTCCGGACACTTGGAGTGACTGCCCTGTATAGCATATGCATTAAGAAGGCAGGATTCTCTGCAGACTCAGCACGGTAGTGTTCTGGGGGAAAAACAATTCACTGTAAAAGCAGGAAAGTGCAATGCCCTAAGGGCTGCAGGACACCGGGAACTGGCAGGACCAGCTCTCCTGTTCCTTTTCTCCAGCCCTTGCCTCTTTCAGCCCTGCTGGTTAGTTCTGATGGGGAAGGAGCTGAGGCTCAGCTTTGGGGCCTCTGTTGGACCTTCCTGGCTCCTGGGGTCCAGAGGTGGGCCGAGGCAGGTGGGTTTCTCTTAGCTGTGCATCACAGGCCGAGGTGTGATGGCTCTTGTCTGCTGCCAATGACATGCCCATTAGGCACCCCCTGAGGGAAGGGTTGTTTTGTCTTGGTCCTGGAGACGCCCCTCCCTGCTTCACCTGGGCTTTCAGGGCTATCGGTTCCTGAAATCAGTCAAGGTGACGGTAGGGCCCCTTGCTCCTGGTCCAGGCACAACAGGCCACCATCCATTCCTCTCTCACAGTGAAGGAGTGAGGGTGACTTTGCACAAAGTAGGGTTGGGGTGGGCACTGGTTCCATGGGACCCCATTCTCTGAGTTCCCGTGGGCTGCTGCCCCTCAGCCGGGGGCTCTGCTGGCCCAAGCCCGTCCTTCACCCTTTCCTGCACCTGCCTTCTTATTTAGGGCCTTTCTGGAAGCTAATCCCCATGCTTATTAGATGACCCCTCCTCCTGTCCCTCTGCTTTCATTAGAGACAAGAGAGCTAATTACTGGCCCCTCTGAGGCCCCCCCTACAGGCCATTTTAGAGCTGAGGTGGCCCTTAAAATGATTTAAAAATCCCATTTCCCTGCAATGCAATAGACTACCCTTCCCTCCTCATTAAGGCTAATTACAAAACATTGCCCACCTGAGAGGGGCCTGCTCTTGTCCTCCCACCCATGCCCACCTCCAGCGGTGGCTCCCCAAAGAAGCCTCCCCAGGCTGGGAAGGGAGGCAAGGGAAGCATCAGAGGCTTTTCTCCCTCCAGGCAGACGTCCCAGAAAATTCTGGAAGACTGAGCCTGAAACAGCCCGAGGCAGGATGGGTGCAGGTTGTGGGGGTTAGATGGAGAAATGTTGAGAAGGGGAAAGAGAAGACCAGGTTTGAATGGTGGGCGCCACCCCTTCTGGGGCTGTCAGGCTGCAGAACTGCAGAACTTCCCCACCAAGTCCAAGACGTGAGCATGTCCTATGTGAAGGAGAACCAGGCCGGGTCTCAGGACTCTCTGGAGCTCTTTGTGGTCCTGGAGTTTCCAAGATGGAGCCCCTTGGGCTCATCAGCAGATACAGAGTGGAAGAGGCGGTGGAAAGCACCCCCAACAAATACGGCGTGGCCTTTCCCCGGAAAGCCAGCACTCACTAACTCCAGAAGCAGCTCAGCTCTTCAAAGGGGGGCCTCCGCCCAGGTGCCTCTGACTCCAGAAAATGATGCTGACATTATCCTTTATTGTGACATTTGTCTTGTTCCCCTCTGCCCCCTGCCTGGGATCAGCAAAGTGGAAAAACCAAATGAAAAACTCAGGGTATCAAAAAAGGAGCACTTTAAAAATTTCAGCATATAATGTGTGTGTGTCACATATATAAAGGTTTGTTTCATTTCAAACACATAACTTTATTTTGCAGTTTAGATATTTTTATTTTAAATCCCATATGGGGTTGGATGCCCTCATCTTTTTTCTTTAGCGTAGGGCCTCTAACCTAGGCTCTGGACTCCATCTAGCTCTGCTCTCTCTGTATGCAGTGTGGGGCTGTGCAACGTAATCTCTGAGGTTCATCCCTCTCCCACATTCTGGGAAATGGTGAGTCCCATTCCATGGGACATTTGGTATGGACTGTTTCTGCATGCTTTCTTCCCAACCCCGCCTTTGGTAGGGGGCTGTAGATTGGTGGTGTGCAGTAGATGGACCACAATGTTTAGCTCATAACCAAGCTTTGTCGAAGGGGGAATATAAAGCAAAAAAGTTGCATGATCTATTTTGTTGGGGACCCCAAGGTGTTCCCAATGTGAGCCCAGGGCTAAGAAGGAATAGACTGCCTTCCACCACTGAGTTTGTCTCTGGTGACCCTCAACACCAGCAATGCTTTGAAGAATAGGACACCATATTCCTCACTCCCCTTCAGACACTCTCCTAGTCTTGTACACCTTTCAAGTTTTGCTTTCTGATTTTTGCAGATAAACATTTAGGCCAGGATAAAGACTTCATATAAAGGAAGGGGCACAGGTTCCAGAGTCCCAAGATAGATGCAGATTCTGGGCTCCTGATCCCATCTGGGTGAGGACCAGATCCCCATTATACTTCTGGTTGTCTTTATTCCCTGTTAGAATGCACACTTCTACCTTTCCCTACCACTGACCAGTAGCCCTTTATCCAGCAAAATAATTCCCTTGGGCCTGAAGAGACCTTAGAGGCACAATATCAAGGGCCCCTTGCTTTTAGTGGGGCTTTTACGTTTTTATATTAGCGGTCACAGGTTTCTACCCTCTAGGAACTTACCCGCCCGAGTGGGGCCAAAGACAACAACCCATTATAGAAATGTTTCTGCTTATTAAAGCCCTATAACCCCCATTGCTATATTTTGTCTCCCAGCCTTCCTGGGAGTACACAGGTTAATAGTCCCAGCTTACAGGGAAGGATATAAAATAAATTGTAATGTAGTTAGATCATGCAGAGGACAGAAGAGGAATCAGCTCTCTTCCTCTTGGGACAGGGTGCCTGCTCTGTACCTTAGGTGTAGACCACTAATAGAAGCAATACATGGTGAGAGTGGATTAATAGATATTGTGTTGTGAGAATTCTGAAGAGGAGATGGCCCATGTGGCAGAAAATATCTGAGAAGAGGCAAGTACTGAGCTGCTTCTTACAGAAAGACTAGCTAGAAATATGAGGAAAGACCTTACAGGTACAGAGGGAAGCCTGTAATCTTGACTTGTCAAAACAGAAGAAGGGACACTGGGAAGTGGAATGTGTCTCGAATGGAAGTGGGGGACAGGAAATTGGAAGCTGAGCAGAAGAGTTTAAGCCTTTATGTACTGGGCAATAGAGAGTTCGAGTTGTGAGTCAGGCGTAGCACACATGTCCACTGTTTTCTAAGTTGTGAATCTTATGGACACTTGCAAAATGTATTTTCCTGTAGGTACCATAGGTAACCTTATTGGGTATCACTTATTAAAGCCCTACCTCTGTAAGGGCACAGTGACCTGCTATGAAGCAGGAGTATCAAGGAAGAACATTTTTGGTGGCTCAGGCTGGGGCCCAGGGAGCAGAACTGGCTTATTTGAGCTGGGACTAGGATTTATCTGTGTGGAAATACGAAGAAAGGACACTTCAGGCTGAGACAAAAGCAAATGTAAGGCCTAGCAGTGCTAGGGAGGCTCAGGGAGGAGCATACAGTTAGACGTGCCGGGAGGCGAGGGGGCTTATTGGAAGTAGTGAAGTGGTCTACGGGTAAAGGGAGTATAGTTGATGGAGATATTGGATGGTCTGTGTCCTGGGGCACGGGGTATAGAACTGGGGTTAAGGAGCACTGTTTATTGGGGAGGACTTTGAGGCCCAATAGACCAGAAAGCTTCGGAAGGTGTCAGAGTCTAGCACAGTGGTGTGATGTTTTGAAATGCACCTCTGCCAAGGGGTAATAATGCTCTTTGCAAGTGGAGGTGACCACTCTCTTGGCTAAAAATTGAGCATGATATGGCCTGGGGCAAAGCCCTGTGGCTGGCTGGTCATGCAGTACTTCCTATCAGACTACCATTATTTGGTGCTGTTTGGGGGTTGATTCTTCAAACAGCTGAGTAGTATCATGTCAGATGCCGTTTTCCATCACAGGTGTGGATGAGGTTATGAAGGAACTTACCAAGAATCCAGACACTGAAAAGCATGCCTGAGAGCAGTCTAGTGACCTAGGCAGAAAAAAAAGTGATGTTGATTTAATTCATCCATCAACCTATACATCCATCCATCCATTCTTCTTGCCATTCTTCCTTCCATCCAGATTTCTGTCTATCCAAGGTATGTCGAGTGTGTAATGCAGTATCAGGCAAGAAAGGTGAAAAGACAAATGAAGCAAAGCCCCTGCCCTCAAGAAATCTCACAGAAAGGAGGGGAGTCAGGAGCCAGCCTGTTAAAAAGTCATAACTCAGTGTGATTGGCATCATGTCAGAGCTCTGAACAGAGGCTTCAGAAAGAAGGAAGAGAAGGTGACTAACTTTTCCTGGGAGAAGGGAAAGTATCAGAGGAATGGACACTTGAACTATCAAACATGGGATGATGCATATGCCCAGCAGCCGGTAAAGGCACAGAAGTGGGAGACAGTGGGGCTTAGTTGGAGGGTGACCCAGCACTCAATGTACCTGCAACGCAGAACGCAGAGGCCTTGGAGGAAAGCAGCACGCCTGTTG
The DNA here is from genome assembly GCF_003255815.1 of Theropithecus gelada. Taxonomy (NCBI): domain Eukaryota; kingdom Metazoa; phylum Chordata; class Mammalia; order Primates; family Cercopithecidae; genus Theropithecus; species Theropithecus gelada. The sequence continues at coordinate 57,365,332 of NC_037682.1, forward strand.
GCAGGGACTCTCATGCCAGGCCAGGGAGATGGACCTTTACCCTCGAGGCAACCAGGAAATGTCAAAACTTTGTAAGTGGAACAAAGGCACAATCAGGCCTGAACTTTTTGGGAAATCACTCTGTAGTGATATAAAGAGTGAATCATGGCAGGAAATAGTGGCTTACGCCTGTAATCCCAACACTTTGAGAGTCTATGGTGGGAGGATTGCTTGAGTCCAGGAGTTCAAACCTGAGCAACATAGCAAGAGTCTGTCTCTACAAAAATAATTTTAAAAATTAGCCAGGTATGATGGTGTGCACGTAGCTACTTGGGAGGCTAAGGTAGGAGGTCTTGAGCCCAGGAGGTCAAGTCTGCAGGGAGCCATGATCACACCACTGCACTCCAGCCTGGGAGCAGACACCAGGAAAGGAGACAGAGCAGACAGCAGGGGTGAGGACACCTGCAGCTTCTTCTATTGCACAGATGAAGAATGAGTTTTTCATGACTTGCTCTTCATGAGCCTTTGCTGGACTTTTTTGTTTTTCTCTCCATTGAATAAGTACTAGAACTCTCTTGGGGATAGAGAAGGCAAGGGCTTCCATCCAGTCATTGCGTCCTAGGCCTGCTTTGAGTTTTATCCACTCTTTGCTCCCAAGGCATCTTCAAGCACAGAGAATAAAATGGTCAAAGGAAAGGTGTTCACACTGGGCAAATAATTTCTTATGAGATGAAGTGAACTGTGGTTACCTCCTCAGCCCCCCACCACCAGGGTATTTAGGGCTCATTGAGAAACGAATTGAGAATAATGCCAACATCCCAAATGGCTCATATGGGGCATTTTCTGTTAGTGGAAGTTCTTTCTACAATAAAAACAGGTTCAGAAATGAGGCAAACACTTACTTTAGTATAATAATTCCAGGTAATAATTATTGGAGAGAAATTAAAATCAGGTAACCAGGAGGAATATGTATTCCTCTGGTAATAATCAGCTTTGAATTTTGTGAATTTTGTGAATGTCTGTTAGGTAAATCCAGGAGGAAGCAACGCATCCATGTCTGGTTTAGAGGTCGAGCTAGAGCCAAAGCATGAGCATCTTCCTCACTCACAGGAACAAGAGAGCATCTACCTGAGACACCCTCGGTAGTGGATATTCAGGGGACTTTGAAGCTCCACTCCACAGATGATTAGTCTAAAACAAAGGCGTGTACCTGGAACCTATTAATGGTCTAGGGTGTGTAGGTATCCAAATTGTTCTTATCAGACTAAGGACTCATATCCCATGACAGGATGAGAAGTTTCCTGTCTTTGTATATGTGAATAAGGAAACAGGTGGTTCTGTTTGTCACTGCTAGCCATCTTATGACCATGAAGGAAACCAGTCTTAGGATGAAGATGGCACCAAGGAAGGCAGAATGGAGGAATGGAAAAATCTATGTCCTCAATGGCTTCATTAAGCTGCTGGTGGTATACACTTGGGGCCCACCCTACCTCCAGATGACTCTATTGTTTAAGTCCCTTTGAATCAGGGGTTTCTGTTACTTGCAGCTCAGAGCATCTTTACTAATACACCCTACAAAGGACTCCAAAGGTAAAGTTGCATAAGCCTTGTTGCGGTACGAGGGAACTTTTTGGCTGTATAAACTCATGCCCTGGTCTTTCCAACTTCCTGTATGGATTTTACGGGTGCCTAGTTGAAGCCTTCATTAGAACTGCTTATGCCTCCGTCCACTGGAGTTGAGCATATATTAGACCTGGGGAAAATAGGTATGGTGGCACTCAGAGAAAGGGGCAGGACCTTTTCCTTCGACTTCTGATGGGGGCCTGGTCCTGCCTTTGAGAGTTTAATAGCCAATATTCTGATTTTCCTCTCAAGAGAATATTAGCAGATCATGTACTTGTCTCACCTGAGGGCCAGAAGGGAGGGCCTTGTGCTGCAGATTAGTAGTGGCTGTCCTCTCCACACCAAGCACTGTTTTCCTTCCCACCCACCCTTGTATTCTCATCCCCTACTCACCCTATTGTTGAGGAGAGGGGCTGTGAATATGGAAGTGGTAACTGAGACCAGAGCCTAGCTGAGGCCCCAAGGCAGTGCTCCAACTGGCAGGCAGGCAAAAACTGGAAGCCCTCTTTCTCTAGGGCTGAAGTACCAGCCAGAAGAGGCTCTTAGAAGCAGGTCCTGAAGGTAGCATGTGCAGTACAGCCTGCTCTGGCCTAGCTGGGCCCGCAAGAACCATCAAAGCTGTCCTCCCTTCCCTCCCCTGCCTTGGATGACACATGAAAGGGACTCTGATGCCCTATGCTGGTGGTTTTGATGTCCAGCCTTGCCCATTGAAAAGCCCTTTTCCTGGCAATATTCTCTGTCTCTCCTCTGTGACTCTTTCCCTGTGTCCTCCTTGTCATTCTCTCTCTCCCTCCCCCTCCATTTTTGCCCCTGTCTCCCCCTGACCATCCCCATCTCCATCCACCTTTCCCTGCTCCTCGAGCTCTGTGTAGCTAAGTCATTTTTCCTGAAGTAAAATCTGAGTTATCCTGTGTAAGACAGTTGGGTTCATTGAAGAGCCTGCCACAGGGCCTTTGCTAGAGCAAGCCTGAAGCTACTCACCCCACTCTCTTTTCTTAGAAAAGACATGAGTCCCCTGGTACTTGGATGCTTGCAGCTGGTCCTACCTCCAGAAAAAATGCAAGCATTTCTGTGATCTGGCAGGACTCCCGTAGACCCCAGAATATCCCCCAATCCGTCTGTCTGGAGCCCAAAATTCTACTATTATTAGTTATCCCATTGGGAGCCCCCTGACATTGTGCACCAGTGATTTCCTATGTGAGTCTCACAATTTTTCTCTGAAGGGTCCCAATGATCAGAGGTATCAGGGAGCCTTGGAGTGTGGTCTGCCATATTACAAGAGGATTTTTAAGATTCAGGTTTTGTCCTAAAAGTTTACATGCATCTCACTCATAACTGGGAGTTGAACAATGAGGATGAGGACACATGGACACAGAGAGGGGAACAACACACACCAAGGCCTACTGGGGGTTGGGGATTAAGTGGGGGAACTTAGCAGATGTGTCAATAGGTGCAGCAAACCACCATGGTACACATATGCCTATGTGACAAACCTGTATGTTCTGCACATGTATCCCATTTTTTTAGAAGAAATAAAGAAAATAAAAGTTCATATGCATCAATGTATTCCAGTTTATAATATATCCCCCAAGTCCCCAGTGCCCCCTTTCAGGTTACCAAATGTAACCTCCATCCTGCCTGCCAGTTCATAATATATCTTTTCAGGCTGAGTATGGTGGCTCACACCTGTAATCCCAACACTTTGGGAGGCTGAAGCAGGAGGATCAGTTGAACTCAGGAGTTCAAGATCAGCCTGGGCAACACAGCGAGAATTTGTCTCTACAAAAAATCAAAAGAAGTAACCAAGTGTGTGGTTGTGGGCTCCTGTAGTCCCAGCTACTCTGGAGGTGGAGGCAAGAGGATTGCTTGAGCCTGGGAGTTTAAAGCTGCAGTGAGCTATGATTCTGCCCCTGCATTCCAGCCTGGGCAACAGAGCCAGAGCCTCATAGATACATGACATCTAACAATATTTCCTTTAAGATTCAGGTTTTGATCTCTCTCTATATATAGAACTGTATATAGAGTGATCTCTCTATATATATATAGAGAGAGAGAGAGAAAGAGAGAGAGAGAGACTGTATATACATATACTTATTTATTTATTTATTTCATGGAAGGAGTACTAGCATTATTATTATTACCACTCTACAGTTAAGGAATTGATGGTCATAAAGATGTGACTTACCCAAGGTTGCTGAGGCTATGAGTGGTGACCCATGGATTGGGGACTCCTGCCCAGGTCCCATAAGCCCTGTCAGTGGTGGCATTCCCAGACGGACAAAAATTTGCTTGCTGGAGCCTGGGTTGTCTTGTCTGATGAAAAGATTCCTGTTGAGAGCCTTGAGAATATTGAGTTAGGAAGATCTAAGAGGCAGGGGGATGGGGTTTAAGCAATACTGACTCCCAGGATTTGGCCATGGAAGGACTGCAGGACTTCAGGCACTCTGACTGGGGTGGCCAGTAGGCCAGTAGGTGTCCCCTCCAGAGAATCAGGCTCTGAGGGGGATTACATTAGTCCTCTGAGCCAAGTATGACTGTTGGCTTCCTGGATCCCTGATCAGACACTCACCTGGCTCTTCCCTGGGGACAGAGGAGAACAGGGTATGGTCTGGCCCCCTGAGTGTGACTGGGTGAACTTGGGCAGTTCTCTTCCTGTCGCTGAGCCCCAGTCCTCTTTGCAAAATAAGAAACTGGAAGGAATGTGTCCCAAACACCCAAGGGGTGGCTTGCAGCCCCCAGGGCAGCCAGCAGGAGGTGCCAGTGTCCTGATGGGTCACCTTCATACAAAGGAAGAGCCAGGTCTGTGCAGCCTCTCCGGCCTCTAACTTGAGGCCTCCCTCTCTTAGTAACTCCCAGAGGAGGGCTCCAGCTGTCAGCTCACTGGGATTAAAGAAGGAGTCTCTGGCAGACTCTGGAGGTGTAGGAAAACCTACTTGGGGAGGATCAGACCAAATTCTGCCAAAATTCTGAGGACTGGAGAAGGTGATTTGGGGGAGTCCTTTTCAAAACAGTAAGTCTGAACCTCGGAGGGTAAGGGGGGCTATAGAGGAGTGCAACCCCTCACCAAGAACTTTATCACCAACCCAGACTGCATTAACAGAGTATGGTGTCTAGAACATGGAAAGGAACAGGCTCTCTTCTGGCCAGACCGCCTGTGGACTTTGGGCTTCAGGAAGAAGGTCCAAGGCAGCAAAGGCAAGGGAGACCCTGTCAGATGAGGAGCACCTACAGCACCTTAGCTTGTCTTCCCTGCAGCAGAGCAGTCTTAGAGTCATGGCTTTCCAGACTGTGGAGCAGAGAGGTCAAACGTGGGGGCACTGGTATCCAGCAACGCTGGGTTGGTGTCTGGCACTGTTACTTTCATCGGTGACCTTGCATAGGTTACTTCACATCTCTCTGCCTCAGAATCCCACCTACTGGCTGGGCACGGTGGCTCACGCCTGTAATCCCAGCACTTTGGGAGGCGGAGGTGGGTGGATCACGAGGTCAGGAGATAGAGACCATCCTGGCTAAGACAGTGAAACCCCGTCTCTACTAAAAAAAAAAAAAAAAATTAGCCAGGCATGGTGGTGGGAGCCTGTAGTCCCAGCTACTTGGGAGGCTGAGGCAGGAGAATGGCATGAACCCGGGAGGCAGAGCAGCTTGCGGTGAGCTGAGACTGTGCCACTGCACTCCAGCCTGGGCGACAGAGCGAGACTCTGTCTCAAAAAAAAAAAAAAAGAAAAAAAAAATCCCACAGAGACATGAGGAAGACTAAATGAGGTAATACATGAAAGTACCTAGAACAGCATCTGGCACATAGTAGTTGCTCACTTCGTGTTAGATATTATTACGGTTGTTTCTATTATTAGCTGAATGGGTGTCATGAGCAGAGGGAGATTGTATGGGTGGGATATAGGGAGGAGCATATGGACTTCGTGTAAGTACGACCCTTCTCCATATGAAAGCTTTGATGGTAGTGAGCTTCCCGCCCCTGGAGGTGTTCAGAGGCTGAATGACTCCCCTCCGCAACTCTAAGGGCCACCTTCAGTTCTTAGACTTTTGGGGTTCCTTCTACAACTTTTCTTTAATTGACAGAAGAAAAAAAAAGTATGCATTTACCATGCACAGCATGATGTTTTGAAGTATATATACATTGTGGAGTGACTAAATCTGGCTAATTAACATATGGATTATCTCATATAGTGTCTTCCACAACTTCTGCACCTGGAGAAGATTCCCAGGACAGTCTGTCTGCTGGATTCTATTCCAGAGGAAAGGAAATGGGTGGTCCCAGCCAGTGCCTGCAGAGGAAGACTCAAGAACTCCTTCCTGACTCATCTCCCTGCTCACAAACGCCCTCAGAATTCCTCTTTTTGAGTATGAACAGCAGGATAGGGACAGGGATGAGGGCAGGAAGAGGCAGCTTAATAAAAAATCCCAATAAAGTTCTGCAGCCCCTGGCGACCAGGGGCAGGTCCTGGGCATGAGCCTTTCTTAGACCTGCCCACAGGGGGGCCCTGACTAATATTCCTGCCTGCCCCTGGCTTCATTAATGATGCTGAAGAAGGGTCTATGAGGTCCAACGGGCCTCCCCAATGCTGCCTGACAATATTGCTATGCCGCCCACGCCAGCCCCATCCCAGCACACATACCCTCCCTCTTCTAGACCCTCTGCAGAGGAATGGGTTTGATTCAATCAGCCATTTGCCTGTGGGACCATCTGGTTCAACTTATGGGCAGATGCCAACTCCAGGGAGTCAAGCAACCCTGGCGTGGAATTTGGAGCAAAGACTTATTAAAGAGCAGCAGAGAGGCTCTGGGATGGGGGCTCTGTTCCCCCAGAGCAACCAGACCCAGGGTAGGCTCCAGCTAGGAAAGGCAAGGGTGGGATAGATAGGGGCAGGAACCCAGGCAGAGCCCAACAGGAGTGCTCCCCAGCTGGCCAGAGCTCCTCCCCTGGCAGTTCAGGGCTGGCTGGCCTCCCTCCACCGGGAGCTCGAGGTGGGACAAGGTTGGGCCTTGTTCCCTCTGTGTTCTCCCTAATAGAAAGCACAATGCCTTAAGAAGTTTGGACTGAGAAAAGCTAAGTCTGAGTACTTTGAAGACAGCCAGACAAAGGACTGGTGGGGACAGCACGGAGTGCCTCGGCCCTCAGCTGCCCACAAAAGGAAGGAAAAAGCAGTGCAGACGTTGCAGTTAGGCTTAAAAAACAAACCCGTGAAACAGAGACAGCCCCCCTACTTCCCCCTCGCTCCAGCATTAGCAGGAGGGGCTGAAAACATTTGTTCAGAGGGAGGGTGGGGGGAAAAAGCCCTAAGTGCTTCTGCTTCCTTTTTTTTGCCAAATCATGCAGAAGATGCTGGCAGCTGCAAAGATTCAATTATGCACAATGCGAAAAATCATTTACAAAAATAATGGCACTCGAAAAAAAATGGCCTCTCCAGAAATGGCGTGGAACAATAAATCCGTTAATTAGCTAATTAATATTCAATTGGGGTCAGTGGGCTTAATAGAACCTTTCTTGGAGACCCAAGAAATTCTAAACTGCCGCGAGGCGCCTGCCCACTGCCATTATCTCGGGCGAGCAGGCCCTTATCGGGCTGCCAGCTGTCCCCGAACAATGCGGGCCCTTATCAGCTGGGGCAGCAGCCCTGGCCGCTCGCTTGGGCTCCCTCCGCCCAGAGGAGCACGCAGCCTCTTGGTAATTGATATACGGCGCAGCTTTGTCTGAGGCTGTTTGCTCTGCTGGTATTTAAGGCAGCACGGGCCCCCTGATTGATTGCCATTGGCCAAGTTTCTGCTGTCAGTGAGGGACCAGCCAATGGCAGTGGCTAACACTCTTGATGGACCAGCCATCTGGGCCAGGCCACAGGCCCAACTTGCACCAACAAGGCCAGCTTGGGTTTGGCCTGAGTTTTGTTGTCCTCCTAAAGTGGGAACCTGAGCTGTCAAAGATTTGGGCGTTTGGGTGGGCAGCTGGTATCCCCTGCCCTGCTTTGCTCTCAGTTCAGTCTTTCTCTCAGGAAAATGGGAGGTTGGATCAGACCAGAGTAACTTAGGTTGTTACTGTAAGTGTGATCCATGGACTTGCAGCATCCAGCACCTGGGGGCTTGTTAGAAACACAAATGCTCAGGCCCACTTCAGACCTCCTGAATCTGAATCTCTGGAAATGGGGTCTAGGAGTGTATGTTTTACTGAGTGCCCTAGATGACTCTGATAAGGGCCCACTGAAGTTCGAGATGCAGTTATGAAGATCAAGGTTCCCACCCTTGGCTGTGCCTTAGAATCACCCAGGCGAGGGAGAATTAAATATACAAATTCCTGGGTCTTGCGGTGTAGGGTCACTTTTCCCTCAGCTGCTAGTATGTGCCCTGAGCACAAGGTACTCTGGGAACACTGGAGCTGGCCAGCAAAGAGACAGGGATCCCGGCTGCTATGGTCGTGCCCGTGGGGGTCCTGCCCAGCGTGGAACAAGGTTGCGCATGTCAAACAGTGTAGACAAGCTCTGGCTATACAGGACTTGGGCTCCAGAAATCCACAGGGAGTTATAATGCATTTTCTATTTTTTTGAATCAGTGTCTTGCTCTGTCACCTAGGCTGGAGTGCAGTGGTGTGATCATAGCTCACTGCAGCCTTGAACTCCTGAGCTCAAGTGATCCTCCCGCCTTAGCCTCCCAAGTAGCTGGGACTACAGGTGCATGCCACCATGTCTGGCTAATTTTAAAAGAATTTTTTTGTAGAGATGGGGTCTCACTATGTTACCCAGGCTTGTCTCAAACCCTGGCCTGAAGTGATCCTCCTGCCTTGGCTTCTCAAAGTGTTGGGATTACAGTTGTGAGCCTTCCAGATTCATGTTTGATAGAAGCAATGTTCCACATGGGAGGTGGGCTCCCAGGCTAGCCCCTAGATACCGTGAGACTCATAGCAAAGCTGAGTCTCAGCACATCCCCTTAGCAAATGGATGGGGAAGGGAGGAGAAGAAAGAAGAGGAAGTTAGGGAAAAAGAAGGTGGAGGGGATTTTATTGTCTTACTAGGGCTCAAAGCATGGGGTCAGGTCTTCTAAGTGTTTCTTCGGTGCCCTACATTCTCATCCTGCCCCGTCTTCTCTCACTTCACCCCACTGGCCCACTCTTTATCACTGCACCCTTCCTGGCCTGCCCTCTCAGGTAGAGCTGAGAATCCTACAGCTCTGCCTTCTCCCAACCCAGCCCCACATGTTCCAGCTGCAAACCCTTGGGGACCAGCTTGGTCATGTCTCTGTATGTGAATGAGCAGGACTGGTTCACTGAGGTAGGAGAGCTTTGGTGGGATCTGGACTTGGAGTTAGCTTAGATGAGGTGGGTAGGAAGAGTCCCCCATCCTGACTGCACCCCACCTTCTCTCAGGTGTTGCATGGGAGCCAGTCAAGCAATAGGAACAAAGAGGCCACAAGGTAAGGGGCAAACACCAGGCATAACGCACCCAGCCTCAGTGCCCCTCATCCAACACAGTGGAGCTTGGTGAGAGGAATTCAAGAGCCATGCTCTTCCTGGAACACAGACAGGCACAGGAACTCTGGGTATCAGCAGGTGACAGGACCTCAGCCACAGGGGCCATGGGGGGTTAGAGGGGGCAAAATTGGTCTAAACAAAGGATGACTCTAAGCTTAGGATGATGTTGTCCTGGGCAGGTGATTGGGCAGGGCCTTGAACCCCAAAGCAAGTTAGAATGAAGTTATCAGCCCTGGTCTTCCAGGCAAGGACCAGATGTGATTCTGAGTGAGACCAGAGTGAAGGGCTAGAGCTACTGAAGCTCTTCCTGCCTCCTGGGCCACATCCTAAGATGGCCAGCTAATGTGATCAGTTCCTTTGTCTCCACTGTGAATCAGCAGCAACAGCTCAATGGGATGCTCCTCCTGGGTCATTTACTTCTTTAGCAACAAGGGGTTTTCAGTGCACCAGCATCTGCGTGGGGGATTACCGGGCACTTCTAGAACTGCCTAGGCCTCAGGGGAAGCGCCGCCGAGTGGATTGACTGGTACGAATTGTCAGAGTCACCAGCAATCAGCATGGTGAGGAGCAGAGCTGATGCTGCAGTCTCAACCAAATGACCCTTTCATCTGTGCCCTCCCCGGGGCTCTCAGTGTATCAAAAGGCTGTCAAAGAATATCAAAGGCAAAAAACCATTATCCATCCCTCTTCTAGGTTAAATAACTCCCATATTGATGTGTTCACGGGACTCTAATGAGGAAAATAGCCTTCTGTTAAGTAAGAAAACCATTGACCTAAGAACCCATGGATTAGCCCAGGCCCTCACCTACCACATGAGCAGTTAGCTTCTAAAGCTGCCCAGACACCAAAAATACGCCTTTCCTCCCCAACCACATATGTTCACACATGTGACTTTGGCTCTCGTGGGGCTCCCTGATCCCTCCCTGAGCAAGTCTGCTCCTTTGGACAACATGAGTTTGGCCCATCTCACCAAATCCTGGAAATGGAGACCGAAGGTGCTCTCGTCTGGGCTAGAGTCCTGACCCCAACTCTCTGAGGGGTGCATGTGTGATCCCAGATCATGGATATTGCCCTGCACAAGCTGGGGCAAGAGCAAGATACCCTAGTCTTCCTTTCCTAGATCAAATCTGCTCTGGTCATGTTTCAGGAGGCCACTGGGCGCTAGCCCACCTTTGGAGTTGCTTTCACAGCCAGCTATTGGTGGGAGGGAGTGAAAGGCAACAACAGAACAGACGTGGAGAGAGAGACACTAAGACTCAGAGACATACTTGGGAGAGAGGCAGAAAGAAAACTCGAGAGCCGGTTGGTTTGTGTGAGAGTGAGGGAGAGCTCTAATCATTGGTTCAATTATCTGAGATTCTCCTTTGACTACCGTAGAGACTCCCTGTGCCTATGACAACAGTTGCCAGGATGGGAGTGGTGGCAGGCTGGGACCCTGCAGATTTTTCTGACTCTAAATTCCTATTCTGACCTTGAGTCTCTGGTTTCCTATGAGCTCAAAGTGGGTTCTTCCTTGAGTTTCTTCCTTGAGAGGGCTAAGCTTGCTCCCAACTCCCTTTGTCACCTGTTCTCAAAACACCAGATGATTGGGACCTTCAGACCAATGTCCACACCAGTTTTATAGATGAGCAAAGTGCAGCTCAGGGTATAGCCACTGCCAAGTGCACATTATGCTCATGAGTTAGGTGCTGGGCCATTGCAGTGGCCTCCCTGCTTTACCTTTAGTTGTCTATCTGCTGCCCACTCCCTCACTCCCCTTACCCAACTGTCTCTGTGCCAGGGCAACCAGGCCCTACCGCCAGAGGAAAGAAAGTTTCTGCTAACCTGAAAACAAGCCATAGGAGCAGGAGGCCCTGAGTGCGCCTGCGGAGTCTGGAGCTCCTTCAACTTCACGACTAATTGCAGAGAGGCAGTGGGCGGGCTCTTGGCAAGCGATTAGCTGTCCCACTGCAAGAATAATTTGCATAGAAAATGCTTTATTTTGGCAATCTATTAAAGGGCCCACAGTGCTGTGGCTTATCTCAGTCTCACAGCAAGGAGAAGGCTTGGCTATCTCGTTAAGTTCTGTTGATGCATAACAATTTGAAATGGGCACAAGCTAGTATGACATTTATAGATGCCTTCACTTAATTATATTACACAAACATAGGGTTGTTTATCCTTGGGAATAAAGTCTTTTTGAAGTCAAAGTTGGCATGTGCATAAAGGAGGGCATTTTAACCGATTTTTCAAGAGGAAGCCTCCTCACTTCAAACTTGGGGGGTTGCATTTCCCTAGGGCCTCGTAACACAGAGGGTTCTATGGCTGAGATGCAGACTTTGAGATTGGCTCTCTAGTTTTTCTTATTTAGGGGTGGCCTACAGTTTAGCACTTAATACAATAATTGTGGAAAGAAAAGCTTATTAGAGCAAGGAAAAGAGACTTGCTGTGTGACCTTGGGGGAGCCCCTTCTCTTTTCTGAGCTTCCATTGCCTCCTGTGCAACACGTGGGGTGGGACTTTCCTGCTCTAAAGCAATGACTGACAAACCACATGTTCTGCTTTCACCTTGCCACTCCTCACATTGACTCTGTAAATTAAAATACAGCCTCTTTGTTAAAAGCCAAAGGGAATTCAGGGGCCCCACTGCACGCTTTCTAAGGACTAGAAATATGCTGGAGGAGGGAGATGAGAAAAAATAGGAAGGGGCTTGCAGCTGCAGCAGGTGTTGGTACATTTTGCTCTGCCAAGTCAGAAGGCCCCAGGAGATTGCAGAGCTTGCAGCCTTGCTTCATTTCCTTGAAAACTAGGAATTGGGTCCTGATTGGAGGAAATGCAAGAAGAGCCCTAGGGCCTTTGAGAAAATCCATGAAGCCCTGAGAAGCCTGCCTTGCTCACAAGTTGCCCATGGAAAGCTGACAGGTGCCAGATAGCTCTTCACCTCTAGGCACTGGAGCAGAGACCAGTGCTGCCCTGGGAGGAGCTCTGTACTCAGGGTTGGGTTGGGTGGTTTCTGGCAAGGCAGAGCCTTTGATGATTCCAGTTAAAGTGCTGCCTGAGTGGGTCATTTAACAGAAGAAGGCATGGTGAGAAGGAGGGCTTTGTTTAGGGCCCTGGCTTCCAGACACTGTGCTCCTCCTGGACTCAAGCTTTCTGGAAAACAGACTCTTATCCTCCCTCCCACTCCCTTCCTGTACCTCTAGGACTGAGGACTGCACTCAGAGACGACATGTTCATGCTTCTTCCTGTTTCTGGGGTGTGTGTGTGTGTGTGTGTGTGTGTGTGTGTGTGTGTGTGTGTATTTGTGATTAATGGGCACATTATCTCTTATTAAGAATAGAGACAATTCCCACTTCATTATGATTTCCCATAAATAAAATCCTGTTAAAATAATGGAGAAAACATGAGTTAGCATTAATAGTTAGCTTTATATTTAAATAATGTGGATAACACTGCTTTGGATAAGATCTAAAGAAATGCCAACTCCTAAACACAATTAGGTAGTTCCTTGGCTCGTGTTTACCTGTTGTCAGTCACTGCCTGCTCTAACATGATTGTCCCCATGGATAGTCTTGAGTAAAACCTATCCACTGAGTATGTTAACCTTGAGTCAAAATGTTTCTGGTGGTGCTAGAAAGAGCTTCCTATCTAAATGTTAGCATTATACAAACAGTTGAGTTAAAAGAACTGTTAGGCTTGTAGCATCCAAACAAAACAAAGCAAAGGTACCACTGACTAAGCAGCTTGTTTTGTACCAAGCACAGTGCTAAGTACTTTGGCAAGTTAAACCATATGACATTGGTGTTTCCGTGGTTGAAAAATGCCGAATGGTGGCAATTTCATATGGTTCAACCTAATATTACCTCATTTAATCCTTACCATACCCTTACTATTGTTATTATGCTTTCCATATTACAAAATAGGAAAATGAGGCACAGAGAAATTAAGTAACTTAACCCAATTACAGAGCAAGCAAGTGGAGCCAGGTGCCATCTTTTGAAGACCAAGCACAGACTTCACAGGCATCCAGCCCTGATAGTTTACCTTTTACAAAAAGTTCCCATAAGCACTTCACACATTTTAGTGAACATGGTTAAACTGAACCTGGTACATTTTGTGTGCTCGATTAATGTTTACTAAATAAATAGATGAATAAAGGATTGAGGCTCCAATATCAGAATGATGTACAGGAATAGGCTGACTAGATACTGCTGAGCCACAGACATTCCTGGCCTGAGGCTCCTCACATTCTCTTCCAGTCTGGACCCCTCACACCAGGCTCATTCCCTGAGACAAATATTGGGGCCGAGGGGCAGGCATGGCTGTAAGAGTGTAGGGGGAAAGAGGAGATTGATCTACTGGGAGCAAGGGGCAGGCATGGCCAGAGGAGTGTAGGGGGAAAAGGGAGATTGATCTATTGGGGCAAGGGCCAGGCATGGCTGAAGGAGTGTAGGGGGAAAGGGGAGATTGATCCAGGATGGGAGGTCATTTGGAGGAGTAGAACAAGGGAGAAGATGGAGAGCAGAACCGTCATGCCATAAGCCACTGTTGTCAGGTGGGAGAGGTAGAGCCCTTCTGAATCTGGATTCCCACTTCCACCCAGTCCAGCTGCAAACAGGCTATGTCCACTAGCATCAGAGTCTCTGTGACACATCCCTCACTTCCTGAGCATTTGGAGTCCTTTCTCTTTGAGCCCAGGTCAAATCTGCCCTCTCATAGCTAACTAAATTCACAACTGCTTCCCTTCCTTTAACATCACCTTCTAACAGTGCCCAGGGGACTGAGGTTAAGCATCCTCAATGGCCAGCGGTGGAGGGAGGAAAAGGTATGTGGGCAGTGGTGGGCACTCCAGAGGACACACCATGATCCCACTCGAAGTATGAACCAGTGGCCTGGAATGTAATTTAATGTATTCATGAATTTTTGGTCAAAAACAACTAAGAAATTGAAACCTATAAAATGACACATAGATGCACAATAATTATAGCTGCCCTCACGAATAACTCCCAATAACAAGAAATAGATGTGGTTAGCCTAACTGTTGCCTTCAGTTTTGCATCAAGTAGAGTTTCCAAAAGGGAGTGATTGATTAGCAGATGCTGATGCTGTGCATCTGCCTCCCTTTGGGTCGCCACACTGCACACAGTAATGATAATAGCAGTCTATGGTGATAGGAGTATACAGGAGACTTGGTGAAGTTGGAGACTGCAGATTCCAGGCTCTCTCCTTGAGGAAGAGAGGGATAGGTGAATGAGTGCAAATGGAGGAGCAGCTGGTTCCTGGAGGATGGCAAATGATGGAGAGCTTTACCTTAATTGGACCTGACACCTCCAGATCTGGGTCACTACTAAGGACCTCCAAAGAAGAAAATTCAGTTCTATTCAATGACTTACTCAGTATCTATGTGATGCCTTACTAAGCCCTGTGAGGCTACAGAGAAGAATCACCCACAGGTTCTACCCTCAAAGAGCTTGCATATTTTGCCTCGGTAAGATGTTATCTTATCTTGGGTGCTATACTTTGTATCATTATCATTACAGTTCTATTCCTATGCACCATGTTTTATGATTTGTAAAGTTCTTCCAATTTGTTAGCTCATTTAATCTTGCCATAACTCTATAGGGGCAGATAACTCTATTATCATCTCTGGAGGGCACTGAAGTCTTAAGGGTAGGTGACTTTTCCAAATTTATTCAACAAGTCCATGATGTTGAAGGAACCAGAACATCAGTCCTTGTTAATTCCTAGTCCCGAATTCCTTCCATAACAGCATACCACCTCCTGGAATGGGGTGGAGGAGAACTCTGATTCTGCCATAATTGATCTGGTGTGGTATTAACAAGGTAGAACTCATCTGGCCATTGGGGTCTGCTCAGACAGCGTAGTCTTCATAAAGCTTGGGTGCCAACAGCCTCATCTGGATGGAAGAAAGCAACAAAAGGAAAAATTACCTTCCAAACATGGCCAGAGTATCCAGAGTCATTTATCATTCATTCAACAAATATTAACTGAGACCCTACTGTGTGCCAACAACTGTGCTGCAGGACACCCTGGATAGGGAAGATATCCCATCAGTCTCTGGCTCTTCTTCCCTCTCACCCTCAGTCTGGCTGTCACACCAAAAAGAGAAGGCAGAACTTCCATACCAAGGAGAGTTCAGTGCAGGTGTCCAGGAGAGAGACAGGCCATCACTTGCCATTCTCCAGGAACCAGCTGCTCCCCTTTTTGCACTCATTCACTTATCTCTCTGTTCCTCAAGGAGAGAGCCTGTAATCTGATGTCTCCAACTTCACCAAGTCTTCTGTATACTCCTATCACCATGGACTGCTATTATCATTACAGTGTGCAGTGTGGCTACCCAAAGGTAAGGTCCTCCTTACCTACCTCCTCTCTTCTCAGAAACATCCTCATTTCCTCTGGGAAAATCCAGGGAAAACCTGGACTCACCCTACCTATGAATGGTGGCCTCCATTTCCCACACACTAAGTCAGTATTCCCCTTATCCTTTTGTCATATGACACTCAAAGGCCAAGGAAGACTATCTGAGTGTTCCAAGGCTGCTCAGAGAAATCTCCTAGATCCATTCTTCTTTGTTCTTTCTTCATCTGCTTTTTCCTATGATACCACCTCATGTGGCTCAACTTTTGCCCCAAAACTCAAACTGATTCTGCCACTATCCTTTGGACCTTGTTCTGGGTGTTTCAAGTTCATGAGCTTCGAATTTTTCCTAAAATGGGGTGGGAGTAAGGTTGCCCCTGTCTTGTCTTCGATGGGAGCCCCCACACGGCACCCAGTCCTCCATATCAGCCATGTGGTTGTGCCCTCTTCTAAACTAAACCTAAATAGACCATTGGTATGGGCATAACTTTGAAGTGGCTCACCTAGGAGAGGAAGGGGAAGCTGCAGTTTGATGACTATTTAGAGTTAGAGCCAGTAGTCAGGAAGAGGTTGCAAGTTGTTATTGATAGAGAAGGGCATCAAAGGAGTTTCCATATGAAGGTCTCTATTCCTTAGGGGTATTTTTTATTTTTATTTTTTATCATGATTGAAGTGGCAGGTGGTGCTGCAGGAGGTTAAGGGAGAGGAAATAAATTCTGAAATAGCTTCTGTGGAAATCAGGAGACAGGGATGCTGGGTATTGACAGAGGGATGGGTGGGAACTATGGAGGGCCTGGCAGAAAGGAGACCATAATTTGTAGGGTTCTCGTTCTTGTGTTTGGGTAATTGGCCCAGGACCACTCAGCTCCCTGTGTGCAAGGACAGGAAAGATGGTACTTGGATTGATGCAGGATTGGGAAATCACTGACAATGGCAGTGGGGAAACAGAGGTCAATGGAACTGAGTGTGTTGACAAGACACAGGTAGATGTAATGAATCAGTGGAAGGATAGAGAGGAACTAAAGCCAGGAGAAGTCTGAAGGAGTTCTGGAAAAAGGAAGACTTGAGGAGCTGCCACAACAAGGACAAGAACAGTAGAAGCAGGGGTAAGGAATTGTGAGTATCTCAAAAATAGGAGACTTTGGTCATATGAAATACTGGAGAATAAGACTTCACAAGCAAAGTAGTTTGGGTAAGAACAAGGTCAACTTTGTGCCTATAGGCAAGGACAGCTAAGAAATCTATGCAGATATCTCTGGCCCACTCAAAACCCGGACCTCCCAGTTTCTCAACTTTATTCCTTCAACTGCATATCCCTCCTCTCCCTATCTCTACACCCATGATGGCTAAGAAAGTGTTCTTGGGGCATAAGTTTCAGGAAGGCTTTGGCAACTATGATAATTTCAAGTTATATAAATTGTAAGAGCAAAGATAGGGGCTCTTAGTGAAAAATAAGTTCCATATTTTCTTTCTCCCAACACACACCCAGTTGAATCCACATCTAAGACTATTGGCTATGTATACAATGCTTAGGAGTACCCCCATGAACTTCTGTTCTCATGAGTTCCCGTGGGCTGTGCTTAGGTCCCCTCTCTGGTCGCCTCCCTGGCAGATGCAGCATCATGGCAGAGTTGGTGGTATGTGATAAATTACAAAAATGGCTGTAAGTTATTCTTCTTCTACTTTCCCTCTTGTGATGTGACTTGAAACATATCCCATCAAGAGTCTTTTTCCTATCCCTTGAATCTCGGGTGGTTTTTGTGAATGGCTGAAAGAATATGGCAGAAGAGACACTTCAAATTCTAAACCTAGACCAAAAGAGGCCTTACCTGCTTCCATTTGCTTTCCTTGAACCTTGAGCTGTCCTGTGACCAAGTCCAGGCTAGTTTGCTAATTGATGACAGACATGTAGCCCTGTTACCCCTGTACCTCCAAGTGACATCCAGTCAACTTCCAGAAGCAGAGCTGTCAGCTGTGTGAGCGAAGCCACCCTAGATCATCCAGCCCCTAGCTGAGCCTCCAGCTGAAGGCACACACATAAAGAAGCTTAGCCTGGAGCAGTGAAACCAGACTCAAATTAGCAGAACCACCAAGCCAGTCCATGGACTCATAAGCAATAATAGATGGTTATTACCTTAAGCCACTAATTTAAGGGAGGGATTGTTTGTTATGCAGCAAAAACTATCAGACACAGGGTGAAATGGAGAAGAGATAAGAAATGCATTGTCCTATGTAAAAAAAAAGATCATACGCTAATCATAGTATCTGACACATCACAGGGCCACTTCTCTTCTGACAAAGGCACCCCTTTCTCCTTTCTTCTGGGTTGATGTAGCCCCACATAAAGATTCATGACTTGCCATGTAGTGCTGATAGGACACAGCTCCTACTTTCCCCCTCAGTCAGTTACCCTTGTGCAGGGCACAACTTGCTCAACTGCAAGCAGCCTCCTTGCATGCCATCAGAGAGTCTTCTTTTGCCCTCTCTAGGCAGCAATGCTGTACTATGCTATACCGCAACACAGCTCATTGGACAAGAACTTGGTACCTGACCAGGTGATGGCAAATCATATTCTTGCTTTTGGAAATCCAGATTATAAAATGTGGAGAAAGTCAGTTAGTAGTAGGAGTAGAAGCTAAACAAAGATGCATCTAGAAAGGTCTTATAGTAGAGTATGGGGGCGTGAGTCCTGAAGGGCTATGCAAGGTTATGGCAAGCTGAAATTGAGAAATTGTAAGTAAAAAGGAGCTGGAAACACAGAGAGAATACAGAGGGTTGTGAGAAGAACAGTGATATCTGGCAGAGGAGTGGACACACTGGGCATGGCTTAGTTGGGTTAATGACACAGCACCGCAGTGAGGAGTATGAGAACCTGTCACTGAAGTCCCCCAGCCACCAGGGATCTGGAACTAGCTTCCACCCAGACTCTTGAGACCCTGCACCATCATGGTCCTGTCTGGGTTTCTGAAAGACTCAGATTCTTGGCTTATTTGCCTCCCTTGCTTGGGTTGACCCCAGTGATGCTCTGTTCCTTGTATACTAATGACCCCCAAGTTAACCAGAAGCTTATCTCCCAAGAACCACGACCTCACAGATCCAAAGGCAGGCAAATCCCATCACTACCCATTTATGAACCTTCTTCTCAACAGTCCCCACCTCTGCCCCAGGTCTTGGTTAGACACACCTAGGGGAAATGACTGCCAGGGTCAGCAGGGTGTGGGGCTGCAGAGCAAAGGAAAATGTGCCATCAGGAAGCAGCTATGGCACAAACACCCAGACTTACTGTCACTGCTGATCCAGCCCATAATGCCTCTCTCCCTGGACAACATTCTTCCAAAACCCAGTGTATACTCATATCTAGGAAGTCACCACCACCCATGAAAGCCTCTCTCCCACCTCGGGAAGGAATCTCTCTGCTCTCAGGCCTTGCTAATCCTCTCTCTTTAGGACCCAGTCATCCCAGAGCTGGAAGACCCTATAGAGGTTACGCTGTCCCATTTGTAAATGAGGACCCAAAATCACAGAGGCTGACCAAAGCAGGAAACAGAAAGTGTAAGAATTGGAACCCTTATCTCCTGCCTCCTTCCTATTTGAAAAGGGCCTCAGCCCCCAGAGAGGGTCTACTAGGAAAACTGCAGTCAGTGAAAAATAGTGTGCATTCATTCATTCTGTTTTATCACTGATCACGTGCCCAACCCTGTACTTAACAAGCTGAACTCAGCTGTGATTCCCTTAAATAATATAATCTTCAACATTCTCTTTGGATCAACCCAACCCAAACCCAGAGCCTGGAGGCCAGAGCTCAGCTCAGAGCCATTGACAGAGCCCAAACCCAGATACCACAGGATGCCAGTGACCCCAGAGGCCCCCAGAAAATTACCAATATGGGACACCCACCATGATCAGCCTTCTGTTTCCCATCTTGGCAGTGCAGGTAGAAAGCGTTCTTCTTCCTCAGCTGTAGTCCCAGAGGCTTGGCCTCAGCTGGCCTAAGACCTGCTCTAGAATAAGGAGTCTGAGCTCAGTCAGGCCTCAAACCCAGTCACCTCATGTGCTACCCTTTCTTTTCCCCTCTTTCTGAGAGTATTTCTCAGGCAGTGTCCACTGAAACCAGAGCAGCTTCCATCCACCGGGGCTTGGCCAACACTCCCACCATCTTATGATGGAGGTACCATTAAAACTTTCATTTTACAGAAGAGGAAACTGGGGCTCACAGAAGAAATCATTAGCTGTGAGCTATGCAGATGGTAACTAGTGGAGTGCAGACAAGAAGCCATGTCTGACTCCGCAGCCTAGGCTCTATTAGGCTGCTGAAGGAGAAAGGGCATCTGCAGGCCTCCTGAGGAACAGTGCCTGGTGACCGTACTGAAGGCAGCAGATGCTACAGCATCTCTTCTCAGGCCAGGCTAGCCATAGTGTCTGGGGTCCTGTGTGCTGCAATAGTGCTGGTGATTCAGGCCAAACTAGGCATCCTGAATCCCAGGCAGGAAGGGGATAGTTGGTGGTGTCTGTGGAAGCTCTCATTTCAGGCTAGGAGGCCAGCCCAAGACCAGGGATGGTGGAGCCCAGGCTGTTTGCTGCTCTGGGTCCCCTCTTCAGGACACTGCGGTGGATATATAAGGTTTTGCCTTGAGAAGAGGACTAAGTCAGTGAGGCTGAGCTGTAGGGGCTACTGGGAACAGGCTCAGAGCCCCTGTGACCCAATCCTTGCTGTAGGACCCTGGACACAGACTGCAGTGGACTTGGGAGAGTTGCCCAGAAGCTGCTTCAGCCTGAGAGCTGGGGCAACGCCGCTGGCAGAAGCGTTGCTGGCAGAAGTTGGCTACACAGGGGCAGACTTCTCCAGTGGGAGGGTGCCCTGAGAGCCTGCGGCCAATCCTGACCCCCACCTAGGCCCACATGGAGCCTAAGCACTGAGTAGGGTGGGGTAGGCCCAACACTCGGAAGGAGAAGGGACAACATTGCCCCGGCACTCCTGGAGAAACCTCCCCTTAGCAGCTCATGAGGGTAGTGGGTGATTCTTCAGGAGGATAGATGACCCTTTATCTGATCATCCAGCTCTTTGGCAAGAAGGACAATGATTTCCCTCCTGTTTTCTAGCCTGCGGAATCGTCTGCTGGTGATCCCAGGCGTTTTCACCTTGGTTCCCATACGCACACTGCCATCTGCTGGGAGGATGGAGGAGCGACCCAGAGGCTGCATTCTAAGTGCAGGCTCAAGCCAGAAGTCATATCCCTAGAAAAAACCGTCTCCTACTAGTTCCAGAAGATGCACCAGCCTCCCTCTTGGCCTGCCTGCCTTCTGCTTCCTCAGGTCCCCTATGCTCTCTCTCACATCCCCTAAGGATACCAATTTCTCTCTCTCTTGGGTTCCTCTTCCCCAACTCTCCACCTTAGACAGTTGCTTCCTGAGGGCAGATTCAGTTCCAAGCACAGAGGTGCAGGTACAGAACAGGGGTTCACCACACAGTTGCTGAGGGCTGCAGCAGGAGGGCTTTGGGGCATGTGGGCCCTCGAGACAGGAGATGATACCTATGCCTTCTGTCATGTGTGGACCACGAGAGAGAGGGCACAGGGTCCAACCCATTGGAGGTCTGGAAGGAAGGTTACATGGAAGTGCTGCCGTCAATCTGCCCATGGGCTGCAGGCCCAGAAACCAAGCCCATTCCAGAGCTGCCCTGAAGCCTGGAGGAGAGTGTGTGTGTGCGCGCACGCACGTGCCTCTGCTGCAAACTCTGGTAGCAAGTTGGGGAGTCAGAGCCACCTAGCAGAGCATCAGAGGTGGAAGAGCCCTGTTTTAGTGTGTTTTCATGCTGCTAATAGGGACATACCTGAGACTGGGTAATTTATAAAGAAAAGAGGTTTAATTGACTCACAGTTCAGCATGGCTGGGGAGGCCTCACAATCATGGTGGAAAGCAAATGAGGACCAAAGTCTCATCTCACATGGCAGCAGGCAAGGAGAGATTGTGCTGGGGAACTCCCATTTATAAAACCATCAGATCTCATGAGATTTATTCACTACCATGAGAACAGTATGGGGGATCCACCCACATGATTCAATTATCTCCACCTGGCCCTGCCCTGGACACATGGGGATTATTACAATTCAAGGTAAGATTTGGGTGGGTACACAGCCAAACCATATCAAGACCTTTGTGACCCTCCCATCAGAACCCCCACTTTATGGATGAGAAAACTGAGGCTTAGAAATAGGGTGCATCACACTGACCCTTCTGATAAGACGGACTATGAAAGGACATTCCTGAAGGACTTCTAGAGGACATCTAGTCTAATCCCTTCACTTACAGATGGGGAAACCAGGGAAGATAGCAGGAGGGAGGGATACTGATCTGTGTGAAGTTACAATGCTAGTTAGTATCTGTCCTGTGCTTTTTCTGTGCACCAAACTGCCCCAGTGTGAAGAGGTCAGCTCCTAATGTAGGATCTGCTGAAGTCAGGGGGGCTTCAAGGTTAGGGTGCAGGGAGTGGGCAGGGTGGCTGCCCAGGCTTTCAGTGAGGAGGAAGGCTGAGGCAATAGCCACTGGCTGCCCTGTCCTGCTGTGATGCTTCCACCTAGGATGTGTATTCTTGTGCTTTTATTTACTCATCTTTTATTCATTCACATCCTGTCAATGTATATTGTTTACATTATAAATCATATGTATTCCCACATTCCCTTTTATGGAAAAGGCCCAGATTGTTCTGAGGCTCTGAAAGTGGCAGTGGTGGCAGCACTATGTCTTCATCCTCCCTGGGGCCTCCCAACAGGCTGCAAAATTCCCATATGCCAAGCTGAAAGCTGAGGCCACTTAGGCCCCAGAGCACCCACTCAGTGCAGCATGTGCATCTGACCTTCGACAGAGGGAGCATGAGACAGAGGAGGAATGAGAGAGGGTGGAGCTCTGCAGGGAAACCCAAGGATGACATTTTCCTCACAGCCCCTTCCTGAGCTGGCAAGTAGGGCTGGGTTGGGGCATCAGCTGCCTGAAACCATCTGAAGGGAGTAAGAAGCATCTAAGATAGTCTACAGGAAAGCCTCAAGCCAAAAAACTTGGATTGCAGATACCAAGACCAAAGGAGAAGAAACAGATTTGTGAAGAAGAGATGGAGCCAGGAATTGGTAACCTAATGGGGCATGGCATTTGAGAAGAAGCAAGTCAGGAATAAATGCAGCAGGCCTAGGAGGGTCCTGGCAGATAGCTGCAGTTTGCATTTATAGACTGACTTAAGTAGGGTGGGAGGGCCTGGAGTTGTGGCCAGACTGAAATTTCAAAAGCTGGGCTAAGCAGATGTACCTTGCAGCTGTGAGAATGAACAAAAGGAATACACACACACACACACACACACACACGCACATCCTTCACAAAGCTGCTTCTTCCTCTTTGGTCTTGGCATTCTCAATCCATCTCTCTAGTTCTTGGCTTGAGGCTTTCCTATAGATTAGCTTGGATTCTGCTTACTCCCTTCAGGTGGTTTCAGGAAGCTGGTGCCCCAACCCAGCCCTACTTGCCAGCTCAGGAAGCGGGTGTTGGGGGAAATACATACATACATATATACATGTATTTGGTGGGCTGTTGATATGTGTGTATATATATATACACACATATAGTTTGGGGTTTTGTTCCCTCCATATATATATATATATATATATATACACACATACACACACACACACACACACACACACACCTTGCAGCATACATATATGTATGGAGGGAATAAAATCCCAAACTATTTCAGTTGCATATCAAAACTTTGGATCTGTCTAAAGCTCTACTCAGAGGAAGAGTCATAGCCTCGAACACACTGTTAGACAAGATAAGTAACTAATAGCTGGCACCAGAGGCAAACTCTGAAATCACAGTGGCTTAACACTTTAAAGGTTATTTCTTGTTCAGTGTCCATGCCTATTTCCAACAGTCATTAGAAATGTAGGCTGATGGAGGAGCTGTGCCATCTGGAACTCATGGCCTATAAGGCTGTGGTAAAAACAGAAGAAAGAGGAGGGAGAAAACATACCGGCTCTTAACCCTCTCAGTTCAGACAAAAAACATATCACTTCTGCTCACAACAAATGGGCTAGAGCAACTCACATGGCTGAAACCAAATCTCAAGGGACCTTGTGATATGACACAGAGTAGCATGTGTGTATCCAGGGCTCCCTAGCTCAGCTACACATTAAACATTAGACAAGAAACAATTACAATAATTTAATTGATTCATGCATCGAACTAAACAAGAAAAAAACCAAGATTATCCCAAGAAAAGCAGAAAGAAGAAACTAATAATAAAAATATAATTTAATTAATTAAGAACAATTTATTAACTGCTCAACTGATGAAAAGGCTAAAATAAAATAGATAAATTACTATATGTTGAGTATCCCTTACATGAAATGCTTGGGACCAGAGGTGTTTTGGACTTCAGACTTTTTCAGATTTTTGGAATATCTGCATATTCATAATGAGATCTCTTTGGGATGTGACCCAAGTCTAAACATGGAAATCATTTATGTTTCATATAGACCTTATACACATAGCCTTGAAGTAGTTTTACACAATATATTAAAAATTTTGTGTATAAAACAAGTTTGTGTACATTGAACCATCAGAAAGCAAAGGTGTCACTATCTCAGCCACCCATGTGGACAATCTATGATTGTTTGGCATCACCATCTTTCCTGACTTTGAATTTATATGCTACCAATAAGCATTTTCTTCTATTTATTCACACAGAAGTACTTAACAGTAAAACATATGATATACCCTTAATACAGTGAAAAAATAATGCGTTCAAGGTAATGAAGCAGCACAGTAGCATTCCCAGAATACCCGGATCAGCTGTTAAAAACAGCAACAACAAACAACGACAGGCTTTTGGTCTCCTGACATGGCAACAGGTCAGCGTTAGAAAAGGTTTGGATTTTGGAACATTTCAGACTTCAGATTTTCAGATTAGAGATGCTTAACCTGTAGTTAATTCAATCAAAAAGAAGCACAAATACACAAAACAGGGAAATAACCACAAATATGTAGAAAGTTAAAATACTATTATTTAACATTTTTCATAACTATGTTAATGTATTTTTAAAGCTGTGTGAAATTACTTCTAGAAAAAATGTTATCAAAATTGACTAAAGACATATTTATAATCATGGAAAATATTGAGAAAGTTGTAAAAGAAATGATACTTACATATACATGCATATGCACACATACATAAATAGTTTCTCACATAAACTCTTTCAGACCTCTGAGGAACAAATAATTCTGAAGTTGAACGAGTCCAGTGCATAAAAAGGAAAGAAAATCTCAGTAGTCTTTGTAACAAAACAAGTTAAACAATTGATGGTGAGAACAACTGGACACATCGCAGGGAACAGCACACACTGGGGCCTGACGGGAGAGGGTAGGGGTGGGAGGCAGAGCATCAGGAAGCATAGCTAATGGATGCTGGGCTTAATACCTAGGTGATGGGTTGATCTGTGCAGCAAACCACCATGGCACATATTTACCTGTGTAACAAACCTGCACATCCTGTACATGTACCCTGAAACGTAAAATAAAAGTTGGAGAAAAAAATACATAAATAAAAAGTATGATTCATCTACGCTTAAAAACATATGCTGTCATAAGAATATCTTTAAAATATGTTACATGAAAAAATCAAGATGTATATTATATAAATCTGAATGGATACATTTATATATGTATATATATGTATATGTAAATATATACATGCAGATACATGAAAATTGATCGTAAAACTTGACAAGACACGAAAACTACTACAGATTAATTTCATTTTTTAAAATAAATTTTTAATCTATTTATTTATTTATTTTGAGACCGGGTTATGAGACTGGCTAATTTTTGTATTTTTGGTAAAGATGGGGTTTCACCATGTTGCCCAGACTGGTCTCAAACTCCTGGCCTGGAGCGATCCATCACCTTGGCCTCCCAAAGTGCTGGGATTACAGGCATGAACCACCGCACCTGACCTAATTTCACTTTTGAATAAGAAAGCAAAAATCTTAAATAAAATACTAGCAAGTAGAACTTAGTAGCATATTTTTGGCAATACCAAGGAAAATTCATACCAGAAATGCAAGAGTGATTTAAAATTAGGAAATATGTTAATCTAATTACCATGTTAATACACTTAGATGTCCTCAGACTAAAAGTCAGCATCATGCTTAATGTTAAAACTTTAGAATCATTTCTATCAACATCAGGAATAAAGTCAGGGTATACTGTAACACCAATATTATTTAACACTGTTGCGCAGTTATTGACTGATATAAATAGCCAGAAGAAATAAATACAAGATGTGAAATTGGGAAGAGGAGGGAAAATTATAATTATTTGTAATTGATATGAAAAAATCCAAACAATTTAATGGAAACAACAAATGGTAAATGACAGTTAGAAAACTGAAATATAAAAACAGATTTTTCCTATATGAAAAATGAGTTAAAAATAGTAGAGGAAAAAAGTTCACATTTACAATAGCGGTAAAAGCAGAAATGCCCAGAAATGCATTTGAGAAAAAGTGTTTAGAACCTATAAACCTCTACTGAGGAGCAAAAAGACTAAAATAAATGAAGATACAACTAATGTTTGGCTATAAACAAAATAAACTTAATTTTATAAAGTCGGTAATTATCATTAAATAGATGTATACATTAATTGTGATACCAATCCTACCAATGGCTTAGAAAGTGATTATAATGTTAATCTGGAAAAGATATTTGTGCATATAGGCAGTAAAACTCTAGATAAGAGGAATGATAATGAATTAGCTCCACCTGATAATAAAACATATTATTAAGCTATAGTAAATAAACCAGTACACTACTGACACAGTGGACTGATAATTGGCACAAAATGGAGAGTCCAGAGAGAAATCAAAACATAGATGTGAATTTACTATAAGGGTAGCATTTTGAATCAACATTTGAAAGACTGGTTGTTCAATAAATGGTGCTGACTCATCAACACCATTGTGGGGGCAGGAGATGGAGAAGCAGCAGCATCACCATTATTACTATTATCCAGACTCTGACCCGGAGGGGAATTGGTTATGGAGAAGGGGCTTAAATGAGGGTCATACGATCATAATACAGAGAACCTGTGACTTTAGTATCCCTGCTGTAAGCCTTATAAATCTCTCAAAAGCTGAAGACAAATGGAAGACAGGGACATCAGGCAGGTAAAATAACAGATTTGCTGAGAGGCTGTTTGCCACTATTGGCTTCAGTTGAAGCTGTGAACTATCTTAGCTCACTCTTCTATCTCCTCTCCCCACACTTTTCTTCAACAAATAACCCATTCCATTTAAAGATGAGAACCAACCCCCTAGAAATTGCACAGGACCTTAGCAAAGGGTTGGGGCTGGAGAATATAAGAAGAGGAACATAAACAAAAAGCAGATGAAGAACAAATTTCAAGAGGAATTACCCACACAAACAAGGGAAGGATTCAGACAAATAATTTCCCACAGCTTTCATTAAATTATAGATGACATGATCTCTCTTTCTGAAGAAAAATTTAGAGAACAGACATAAAGGTATGGAGAAGAGCTTATAAAAAATGAAATAATAATCTGGCAAAAGTCAAGAAAATAAACAAAAGCAAAAGAGAGAGAGAGATTACAGAGATCTACTTCACATCAGAAACAGCAAATAATATTTTTAAATGAATGAAAATACAGCCAGAGTCCTTACGGTCAGAATTAAGGAAATCACATAAGACAAAATGGAATAAAGTTTTTTTAAAAAATAGACATAATCATGAGGAAGTTGGTAGATAAGGAAATCCAATATATATCATAGGTGTTTCTTTTCTTTTCTTTTCTTTTTTTTTTTTTTTGTTTGTTTTTTTTTTTTTTTTGAGATGGAGTCTCGCTCTGTCACCAAGCTGGAGTGCAGTGGCGCAATCTCAGCTCACGGCAACCTCCGCCTCCCAGGTTCAAGCGATTCCCCTGCCTCAGCCTCCCGAGTAGCTGGGACTACAGGCGCACACCACCATGCATGGCTAATTTTTTGTATTTTAGTAGAGACGAGGTTTCACCATGTTGGACAGGATGTCGATCTCCTGACCTTGTGATACACCTGCCTCAGCCTCCCAAAGTGCTGGGATTACAGGCGTGACCCACCGCACCCGGCCAGGTGTTTCTTAAGAAGACAATATTCCCAATAAAATGAAAGCTACCTACTTGTCTTTCACATACTTACCTTTTTTTTCCAAGCTCTATCTGTATGCATGCATGAATGTGTATATGAGAGAGATTTCCGAAATGATGTTCATCAAGAGTTAGAGATAGTCGTTTCTGCATGGTGATGTTTGAGAGTGAATATTAGTTTTCTTCTTTGTATCTTGTATAATAAACATGTATTAGTTTTATAAAGTCATTTTCATTCAAAAAGAAAGTCAAATAATTAAAACAACCAATGGTTTTGAAAAGTCAAGAATTAAAAGCAATTTATATAAAAATTAACTTTATATGTGTAATAGACCTAAAGGTAAAATGTAAAACTATAATATTCATAGAAGCAGGGATAGAAAAATATCTTGACCTTGGGTTAGCCAAAGAGTTCTAGATATGACACTAGAAGTACAATCCGTAACATAAAGTATTGATAAATTAAACTTCATCAAAATTTAAAAATTTTCTTTGTGAAGAATATGGTTAAGGAAATAAAAACATTGGCTGGGCATGGTGGCTCACACCTGTAATCCCAGCACTTTGGGCATCTGAGGTGGGCAGATCACTTGAGCTCAGGAGTTCAAGACCAGCCTGAGCAACTTGGCGAAACCCCATCTCTACAAAAAAATACAAAAATTAGCTAGGTATGGTGGCATGCACCTGTAGTCCCAGCTACTTGGGAGGCTGAGGGAGGAGGATGGCTTGAACCCGGGAGGCAGAGGTTGCAGTGAGCTGAGGTCGCACCATTGTACTCCAGCCTGGGCGACAGAGCCAGACCCTGTCTCAAAACAATGACAACAAAACATAACATCAGTCACAGACTAGGAGAAAATATTTGCAAATCACGTATCTAACCCTCAAAATTCAACAATAAGAAAACAACTCAATTTTTAAACGGCAAAGGATTTAGACACTTCACCAAAAGTATACTGATAACAAATAACCACATGAAAAGATGATCAACATCATTAGTCATTAGGTAAGTAAAAAATAAAAACACAATGACACACCAGCATATACACAAACGTGGCTAAAATTAATAAAACAAAACTGACAATATTAAGTGCTGATGAGAATGTGGAGTAACTGAAACTCTCAGATAGTCCTGGTAGAAATGCAAAATTATACAGCCACTCTGGAAAACATAAGCGCTTCCCTAAAAAGCAAAACATACGTTCACCTATGTCCCAGCCATTTCTTCTTTTTTTTTTTTTTTGTATTTAGAGAAATAAAAACTTATGTTAACATAAAAATCTGTACTCAAATGTTTATAGCAATATTTCGTGATCACCAAAAACTGGAAACAACCCAATTGTCCTTCAGTAGGTGAGTAGATAAACTGTGCTGTATACACACAAGCGATACCACTCAGCAATAAAAAGCTATGCACTATTGATACACATAACAACCTGGATGAATCTCAAATGCATCATACTAAGTGAAAGAACTCAAAAGATTACATACCATATAATCACATTTATAAGATATTCTGGAAAAGGCAAAAATATAGGAACAGAAAACAGATCACTGGTTGCCACGGGTATGTGATGGAGATGGGTCTTAATAAAGGTACAGCAGGTGGGATTCTTTGGAACGCTGAAATTGTTCTGTTTTGGTTACAAGAATCTATGTACATGTAAAAACTCATAGAAAAAAGTGAATTGACAACTTGTCAATTTAAAAACTTCACTGCCTCTCCACACCCTGTGTACATTTAGCTTTCCACATTCAAAACCTTCTTGATATAAATTAAGTTATATTAACCCAGAAAGTAGATCAGGGGAGCAGGTATAGAACAACATTTGGATCTACAGGTGCCATGACTTTAGGAAGACATGAGATTATATCCTTATGGTGACACGAGCTCATTTACATAGCTGCATCAGTTTCATAGGAAAACAAAAAAATAAATAAAGCAAGACCACCCAAAGTACAACAAATACAAAAGTATAACAAATTACCACTTTAAAGAAATATTGAAAACAAGGCTATTGAGGAAAGTTTCTGCTACGTATTAGTTTGGCACCCATCTTATCTTTGCCTTTTGTTTTGGTAGCGTAGTATTGAGAAAATCCTACATAGACCATTGGAATGGAATACAGAGCCCAGAAATAATGCCACACACCTAGAATCATCTGATCTTCAACAAAGCCAACATAAACAAGCAATGGGGAAAGAACTCTCTAGTCAATAAATGGTGTTAGGAAAACCATCTGAATAACTATGTGGAAGATTGAAACTGACCCCTTCCTTACACTATATACAAAAATTAACTCAAGATGTATTAAAGTCTTTAATGTAAAACCTAAAACTATAAAAACCCTGGAAAGTAACCTAGGAAATACCATTTTGGACACAGGACTTGGCAAGGATTTCATGGCAAAGATGCCAAAAACAATAGCAACAAAAACAAAAATTGATAAATGGGACCTAATTAAACTAAAGAGCTTCTGCTAGCAAAAGAAATTATCAACAGAGTAAATGGACAATCTATAGAATGGGAGAAAATAATTGCAAAGTATGTATCAAACAAAGATCTAATATCCAGAATCTATTTGGAACTTAAACAATTTTACAAACAAGAACAAAACTACCCCCATTAAAAAGTGGGCAAAGAATATGGACAGATATTTTTCAAAAGAAGACATACATGCAGCCCACAAGCATATGAAAAAAAAGCTCAGCGTCACTAATCACTAGAGAAATGCAAATCAAAACAATAATGAGATACCATCTCACATCAGTCAGAATGGCTATTACTAAAAAGTAAAAAAATAACAGATGTTGGTGAGGTTGTGGAGAAAAGGGAACACTTTGATACTGCTGGTGGAGTGTAAATTAGTTCAGCCATTGTGGCAAGCAGTGTGGCAATTCCTCAAAGAACTTAAACAGAATTAGCATTTGACTTAGCAATCCCATTACTGGGTATATACCCAAAGGAATATAAATCATTCTACCATAAAGACACATGCATGCGTATGTTCATGGCAGCACTATTTAAAGTAGCAAACACATGGAATCAACCTAAATGCCCATCAGTGGTAGACTGGATAAAGAAAATGTGGTACATATACATCGTGGAATACTGTGCAGCCATAATAAAAAAGAATGAAGTCACATCCTTTGTAGCAACATGGATGGAGCTGGAGGCCATTATCCTAAGCGAATTAACGCAGGAACAGAAAGACAAATACCACATGCTCTCACTTATAGGTGGGAGCTAAACAACGAGAACACATGAGCACAAAGAGGGAAACAACAGACCTTGAGGCTTACTTGTGGGTGAAGGGTGGGAGGAGGGAGAAGATCACAAAAAGTACCTATCAAGTATTATGCTTATTACCTGGGGAACAAAATAATCTGTACACTAAACCCCTGTGACACACAGTTTACCTATATAACAAACCTGCACACGTATCCCTGAATCTAAAATAAGTTAAAAAACAATAATAAAATAAAAAGAAAATCCTGACACCCAGAGAAATGTAGTGAAAATAACAATGTATTTTCAGTCCACCTTGCACCATCAAGATGATCTTCAATTAACTTGTTTCAGAAGCTTGAAAGAGAACAGTAGAATCATTATTTTTCCAACAAAAAAACACAAAATTAACTGCTTACATTCCTTGTGAGAAATAAAGTGTCACAAGTGAAACTTAAAATAACCTTTTATGGAAACACTTAGAAGAAATCCAGATACATTCATAGAAATAGCAGAATGATCTTTATTCCCAAGCTTTATATTTTTTTGGAAGTGAGTTAACCTGACAGTAATAGTGCATCAGGAATTGCCAATATATTCAAATTTAATATACAATGCATTCAAGCAGGCATTTTACTCAAAGATATTTAAAAACATATTTGAAAACAAAATTAAGAACAAACATTGAAAGATGCCCTACAGCTCCGAGGTTTCTATAAAACACCATTTTAAAACCAGCCACCTACAGCTTGATAAACACCATCTAAGCCAAACGAGACTGTGAATGATCATTCAATGCAAACCTGTTCCCACTTTATTTACCCAATTATGGTTTTCAGTTGCTAAATAACATACATATAAGCTTACCTTCAGTTAGAGAGGTTATTCAAGGCACTTTGTATAACCCAGACACTATTATCTTCATTCATGCACCCAATAAATATTTGCTGAAGTCTACCATGTCATAGGCACTCCTCTAGGCACTGGGGATGCAGACAAAACTCCCTGCCCTAATGCAGCCTCTACTCCAGAGGGGAGGGACAGGCAAGCAAGGAGGGTAATAAGCTTTAGAAGGTGGTAAGTGCAAGGAAGAATATAAAGCAGGGGAAGAAGATCAGGAGTGTTGTATTTTAAATACGTTGGTCATGGAAAGCCTCATTGAGAAAGGCGATATTTGAGCAAAGACTTGAAGGAAGTGAGAGATTGAGCCATGTAGATACTTGGTGTAAGAGCATCCCCGGCGGAGGGCACAAGTGCAGAGGCTCAGGGTGGGTGCTTCCCAGGCATGTTTGAGTGAGAATGGGGAGCCCAGTGTGGCTGGAGCTTGGAGCAAAGAGACTGTAATTAGAGATGGGCTCAGAGAGGTGAGGATATTATAAACTTCAGCTTCTTGCGGACCGTTAACCATGTAAAAACAGGATCTAATTCCTCTCCTTGCCTCCTTCCATTCAAGGATCAATGTCTTCCAGTGTACTAGGGGGAAACAGCCTTTGTCTCAAGTGCATTTTTGACCTGGACACACTGCAGCCTGTTCCTCTGCTTGCATCTGGTGGCACCACAGCCCCCCACTCACGCTGTTTCTAGTTACTGGGCAGTCTGAATTAGCATTACCATTCATTCACTGCTGCTGCCTCTGCCCTAGCATTGTAAGGGGGAAGTCCCTTGCTCCAAACAGGGAAGAGTGCCCTTCCTTATACCCTAAGACCACTGACATAGCTCATGGTGTGTCCAAGACTTTTCTAAAGGCTTGAGGAAACCATAAGAGGATTACAGTGCACGAGGAAAACCTGAATAGCATCTTACTGAAACCATGGCCCACCTGCCATCTCCCACCACAGGGAGTTCTTTCCCGGCTGACTCTCCATTAGGCCCAGCGCCTCCAGAAATCCTAGGTCTTCAAACCCTGTCCTCTCTTCTTCAGTCCCCAGGCTGTCAAATTCCTGACTCTGGGCCACCAGAGGAAGTCTCAAATTTTACCAAACAACAACTTTTCATCAAAAGAACACACTACTTTATTCTGAAAAGTCCCTTCATCCTTGTGTCAACCCCTACTCTGTCCAGATGTGCCGCTGGGCCTTGCCTTTGCATAACCAGAAGGTTCATGGAAGCCTTTTCCCTCTGCCAAGATGAAGTCTTCCACAGGCCCTAGAATGTAGAAACATCTCCCAGCACCTTTTCTAAAAATGTCAACGTTTTGCTCCTGTGATACTTGATACAGTTTAAAACTATTATGTGTTATGAAAAGTATAAACCAGGAGTCACATTACTTGTTTGCTGCACACCCACCTTCCTGGGGTGTGAGTTGCTAACCAAGCAGCAAGTGTGAACTTAGCAAGGTAAGGCCTATTTAACCATCAGGCACAGTGAGCACTAACATGTTTTAATTTATCTTAAAATCAGGAAGAAAAATAGATTTTTAGGTCAAAGAACATGTCTTAATATATAATACTAACATATTTCTCTTTATGCCAATGCAGTCATATAATATAAACATTAATGGGGAAGGAGCCCATGAAGACAAAAATGCCTAAGAACCATGACAGTCCTAGTGAGTCCCTGAAGCCAGGCAGAGCCTGCCATGTCTTGAACTCGACTGGGTCATTCATGCTGGGTGGTTTGTCTCTCAGATCTTGGTAACAAAGTTGTGGCCAATACATGACCCTTAAGCACAATAGAATAACATTTAGTTGCCCATTGTTAATGATGAATAAGAAGAATTATTGTATAAAGTATCTCCCAGTGGCAAAGAAGGTAGGCATCAACGTAATCAAGTTATGAAAAACACAAAAGAGAGGAATTAGGTAGAATCAAACTGACTTTTTGTGATTCTTTTCTAGGCTCTAGGTTCTTGATCCATAGTCTCGACTGGAAGCAAGTCAGACATTAAATAATAATAATATGCACCAGTAGTAATATTTAATATGTGACAGGCTCTATGCAAAATGCTTTGCATGTGAACTCACTTATTCTTTGTAAGAGTCATTAATACTTTCAGTTGCTAGAGACAGAAATCCAATTTAAGCAAGCTTAACACATACAGGGAGGAATGTATTGGTTCACATGCCTGGGAAGAGTTCAGGGCAGCTTTGAGAATCAAAGAATGAGAGGGAGCAAAAGGAGTCTTGGGAGTGAAACCATTCAGCACCACCAAGCTCACTCTCCACCCCCTTTATTTTTGCTAGCTTCTCTTTTATCTTCTTCAAACAGGCCTACTCCACGTGGTAGAGAAAATAGTTGCCTGGAAACCCCAACTTTACCTCTATCTTAGTTTGGGCTCCCCTCAAAGCAAACTCCAAGGCAAAAGTTTGGGTGTACCACTTTATTTGGAAGGTGACACCAGAAGCAAAATGAGAGGGCAGGTAAGTGAGACAAAGAAGGGGCAGAAACCCCAAACAGGTGTGTCAGTGGGTTACAGCTGGAGCAAGTAGATCTCAATCCTACTGGGATGCCTCAAAAAGAATGTGTGGAGCACCACTCAGAATTGAACCGCTGAAGAACAAGGAAGTTGAGGTGTTTATCTGCCAACTCCCCTCCTTCATTGTTTGAGAGTTGCTCTGGGAGTAGTAACTCCCTAGCTTGCTACGCAGGCCAAAGAACAGCTTTATGCAGAGAGACACAGGAACTCAAGTTTGTGTGCAGGGACTGTCTGCAGGTGACCTCAAGGGTGAACCAATGGGATATGAGTGGAGCCCCTATACCATCCATTACAACTCCTTCCAGCAACATGGCCCCCAAGCTACATGGAGCTGCTGCTTCTCCAGCTGCAGCAAGCCTAGCAAGGGACCTGATCTATCAGGCTTAAATCACATGCCTGCTGTGGATCAATCACAGGTCCAGGAGAACAAAGGACTGCTTCCTAGGAAGAGGAGCAGCTTCATCTGTTGGAATACAAAAGGTTCCCCTAGTCCTTTTCCAGTAACCACAACCCATATTCACTACTTAAGTAGTGAATTATAAGAAGAAGAGAGGCTGGCCTTGCTCTGCCCAGTAACCAGGGAACTGGCAGACACAAAACTGCCTAGTTCTCCAGTTTTCACCAACTTGATCCCCTGCAGAAAGAAAACAGTCATTATCAAAAAGCCAATTGTCATTCTGCCTCTTTAGACAAATTCCCATTAAAGATAAAGCAAATTTTAATTAGATTAAGTATCCAATTATTGTAATTACATTTTTAAAAAATTCACATCATGAAGATGACCCTTTTTAAAAGGGTTACAGGAATAATTAGTGTATTCATATTAACCAAAATGTATTGGATAATATTTATACCCAGAAGACAAAGTACATTACACACACTTCACCTTTAGGGAAAGCTTGCAAATGTTTTGGCAGTGGCATGAATATTTATAGGCAAGAGTGTGCTTTAGCAAGATTATGTGAGGAAGCATTTAAATGCTCACCAATTTTTACCCAGGGGTAAAGTTTACAGAAAATGTAGTGCAGAGATTATGGATATGCAAAGTGTGACTTAAGCAGGGAATTTCTATCAGTTTGCTTAATTAATTGGCACCAAAGACTATTTCTCCTTATTCAAGGCAGAAATGCCCAAGGTATCCAACTGTGACTTCTCTCTGCTCTGCGTCTTCCAGGGACAGAGGCCAGTGAGGAGAGTTGGTAGGAAAGCAGTAAGGACATTCTCACCTTGACCACTCACCACCAGGAAATTTCTATCCTCATACCCCTAACCTTTGCCCACCTGTTCCCAATTGGGTAGAGCTTTAGGATAAGAAATGTGGGTCTTCTAGAGTCTTCCTCCCAAAGGTTTTCCTGGAAAACTCTTCCTTTTTCTGATTCCAATTTTCTTTCTTCAGACCTGCCTTTGAGTGGCAGCAGCTGCTACTGTTTTTATCTCACACATGATTGCCTTCCAGGCTCCATCACATTTGCTGGCTCAGTGGGAGGGAGGCAGCACACTCTCCATTTCACAGATGAGAAAACTGGGGCCCCAGAGCTTGGAATAACTCCCAGAACCACACCACAGAACTGGCCTTATAAGGAAGCTCCAGTGCCACAGATCCCAGACCTGCATGGTCTCTGCTCTGCCTGTTGGGAAACTGCGTTGTGGCTACCAGCCACAGGAACATCCCACCTCTGCTGCTGCCTCACCCACCAAAAGAGGTAGGCCAAGCAAGCATTGCTGTTTCCTCTCACACATAACTTTCAAACCAAAGTTGGACATGGGTATGTCTGATGGCGGAAACAATTAACTATTTGCCTAGTAGCAAGGGGCCAGGAAATGTAGTTTGTTGGCTTATACATTGAGAACCTGAGACTCTCAATATGGATAATATCAAATGAAGAAAGGGTATTCAAAGATTGTGGACATCCACTATTGGCAGGTGTTCATCATATTTCCCTTATCCCTGATCAAAATTCTACCCATTGTTCAAAGTCCAGGTCCCATATGCTGTTCTGTGCATTCTGTCCCATCTCTTGCCTGTCTTCTCTAACCTCTTCATTGTAAACTTTGGAGTTACAGGCCTTGCTCCCTTCTGCTCAGTGTTCTGGGTACCTGGGTCTCATTTTCCTGCTAACCACCTTGATTTCCTGCCTGTAGTAAGGTGTATGACTCTCCACAATGGGGACTCCACAGTGGACAGAGGGAGAGAGAGAGAGAGTGTGAGACAGAGATTTACTTTAGGCAACTGGCTCATGTGATTTTAGAAGCTGGCAAATCCAAACTCTGCAAGGTGGGCCAAAGGCTGCAGACCCAGGAAAGACAGATGCTGCAGTTCAAATCCAAAGTTCGGTTGGCTACAGAATTGCTTCTTGCTGGGGGAAGTGGGTCTTTTGTTCTATTCAGGCCTCCAACTGATTGCATAAGGCCCACTCACATTATGAAGAGCAATCTCCTTTACTCAAAGTCTGCCAATTCAAATGTTCATCTCATCCAAAAACACCCTCACAGAAACATCCAGAATTAAGCATGACCACATATCTAGGCACCATCACCCAGCCAAATTAACACACAATTAATCATTACAGTCACTTCAGGGACAAATTTGGTGGCAAATTCAGTCTTTTTGAAATGAGATTTTCTGGGGTGACTCTTCGAGGAAACTGATTGCTGATTCCTGGAGAGAGGTCTAGTTGCTCAGAACAGTGGCAGAATCAATGTGTGTTTGAGAAACTAGCAGCCTCATACTTGAATAAACACCTGCCATGAACGAGTTCTGTGCTCAGCCATGCCATGGGAGAAGCATCCTATCCTCCTGGGACTCCCAACTAGGTGAAAAGGCCCAAAAAACCCATGAGAAACAGTGTCCACAGGAATCTAGTGAAAGGAAGAGTCAGCATGGGATGGAATCTGGGAGAGCCTCCTGAAAAAAGTTCATAGTGTTTGGGCCTTATATTTTAGGGAAGATTGGCTATGAAAGGCAAGGAGGGAAGAAAATTGGGTAAAGGAGCATCTTAAGAGAGGAATACACAGAGCTCATGCTGGCCTAGAGATGAGGGGATGATTCTGGGCAAGGGAATGAATTCTACTTCAAGGATGAGAGCCCTTGGAAGGGTGGTCAATGAGCTGAGACTAAATATGGTAGCCAAAGGGAGTCATGGAAGGCTTTTGAGCAGGAGAGGATCCCAAGCTCAGATTCCAGCCTGGTCTGGAGGGTAAAGCACAACGGATAAGACTTAGGAGACCATGGAGTCTCCTGAAAACTAGGCTATTGCCTCTGGGCTCTGTTTCCCTTGCAGGGAGTTCAAAGAAGGCAACCACTTCATGTCCATTTTCTTCCTTCTTGGTCTTCCTCTTTCTTCTATTTTCTTCCCATCCCTCCCTGGCTTCTCTCCCATTTTTATTTTCCAATCTGAATTCTTTCTTCTGCAAACATCTTGTGTGAGTTCTCCTCTGTCCTCCCACTTCTTTCTTCAGCTCCTCATGGGCCTGTCTTCCAGGGAGACCTTATATTTAGGAAATAAAGAAACAGCTGTCAACTTAATCCCGGGAGAAGTTTTTCCACAATGACTTATAAGTAAATGCCCTAGAAATAAAGCCTGGCCGGGTGCGGTGGCTCATGCCTGTAATCCCAGCACTTTGGGAGGCCGAGGCAGGCAGATCATGAGGTCAGGAGATCGAGACCATCCTGGCCAACATGGTGAAACCCCATCTCTACTAAAAGTACAGAAATTAGGTGGGTGTGGTGGCATGTGCCTGTAATCCCAGCTACTAGGGAGACTGAGGCAGGATAGTTGCTTGAACCAGGGAGTTGGAGGTTGCAGTGAGCTGAGATTGTGCCACTGCACTCCAGCCTGGCGACACAGCGAGACTCTGTCTTAAAAAAAAAAAAAAAATATATATATATATATATATATATAGTTTCCTCAATTTCCCTTCCCCATGTTAGAATTCAAGTGCCCTGATGTTAAACAAATTTTGACTTTAGGAGTGATTTCATGAACGAAGGCTTCCAACTCATAATGATAAACATTCTGGGGCACTTTCCCACAGGCTGTCAGATAGGAAAAATAAACAAGGAATAAATAGATTTCTAAAGTTCAGCAAATGAAGGGTTTAGCTATTATTTTT
This sequence comes from Theropithecus gelada, assembly GCF_003255815.1. Taxonomy (NCBI): domain Eukaryota; kingdom Metazoa; phylum Chordata; class Mammalia; order Primates; family Cercopithecidae; genus Theropithecus; species Theropithecus gelada. Next base: position 57,403,702 of record NC_037682.1, read on the forward strand.
GAAGACTATTTCCTCTTTGCTGTCCAAAAGAACTGGCAGACACAGCAGAGGTAGTGTAGAGAATCCTGCTCTGGGAGTTGGGAGAACTGGGCTTCAATCCCAGTGCAGACATGAATGATCAGGGTGATCCATAGCAAATCTTTGCCCCTTTGTAGATCCCAGTTTTCCCTTTAATCTAATAAAAAGAGAATTGAGACAACTGACAACTAATCCCTAAGGACCTCTCAGTCTCCCCTCCCCTGACCACCTTTAGTCTTCCAGAATGGACCCCTGGGAGGCTACTAGTCTCAAAGGATGTTTTGGGGATGCTAAGTCCAGCCCAGAATATACTGGTTAGAAGATGCTTTTAAGCCCGCAGGGAGAGAACAGAAAATCCCTGGTTGCATTTAAGCTCCAAAGGGAGCCCCTGTGCAAAGCTGGAGTGATTCCTGAATACCTCTTTGCCTATTTTCAAACCTTCACTACACTCAAGAATTCCTCCCACCCCACCCTGAGTCCTTTCTCAGATAATGGCCCAAACATATCCTTTACCAAGAAAATGAAGGCAATGAGAAATGAACCCCATGACTTTCTGTCCCTGCACCACTCCTTTTATTAACATATGCACCTGAACCCACTCCATCTCCTTTCCTCTGAGCTGATCCCTACTGCCAGGGAACTCAATGTCTGGTTCCCATGTCTGCTCCACAATCTGGGCTTTGCTCCTACATTGATCTCCCTTGCTCCTCTATTTTCCATCTCCTCTTTTCTGACATTTTTCCTCTAAATGTATAAACACGCTTTTCTCTTCCCTTAGAAAAGGCACCCTCAAGTTATCACCGTAACTTTTATCCCTTCTTTTCATGCCAGCTCCATATACAGTGGGCTGTACTTGCCATCTCTACTTCCTTGTCATTTCCTCCTTCTTCAGCCTATAGCCATTAGACTTTTGAGCTTTGATCTGAATTCCCTACCAATACTTTTTTTTTTTTTTTTTTTTTTTTTTTTTTTTTTTGAGACAGAGTCTTGCTCTGTCATCAAGGCTGAGTGCAGTGGCGCGATCTCGACTCACTGCAACCTCTGCCTCCTGGGTTCAAGCCATTCTCCTGCCTCAGCCTCCTGGATAGCTGGTATTACAGGCATGCACCATCATGCCTGGCTAATTTTTGTATTTTCAGTAGAGACAGGGTTTTACCATGCTGGCCAGGCTGGTCTCAAACTCCAGACCTCAGGTGATCCTCCCAAAATGCTAGGATTACAGGCATGAGCCACCATGCCCAGCCCCCTACCAGTACTTTACTGGAAAACCTAAACCCTTAAGATCTTCAATTTTAGTGCACTCCCAGCTCTGATGTTATACCTCTAGCCACCAGAGACAGCAGCCATCCCAGGTCCCACTCCAAGCTGCCCCAGCTCCATGAGCTGCCTACCAGCTCTGTCGCCTTGAGGAGGCTCCCATGTCTTCCAGGCGCACATCCCAACTGACTGTAACAATGAATATGTTCCAAGCCAAATACTCTGGACTATAACTTGCTGCTTTCACCTTTCTCTCGGCCACTTCCAGGACTAATGAGATCATGATCTCTGCCCATTTACTTTGGCCACCATCTAAAGTCCAAGTCCCCAAGGTCATTAGTTTGCACATGGCCCCTCATCTCCATTCTGCTCACTTCATATTTTACTCTGACTCCATTTCTGACTTCCAAACCTTCCACTTACCGTGCCATATAGAGTCAAGATCTATCATCAGAAAAACTCCTATACCCTTGACTTCTTTGAAGTTTATCTTAACCTCCTCCTCCTCCTTTTTCTCCTCCTCCTCCTCCTCCTTCTCCTTCGAGATGGACTCTCACTCTGTTGCCAGACTGGAGTGTGGTGGTGCGATCTCAGCTCACCGCGACCTCTGCCTCCCAGGTTCAAGCAATTCTCCTGCCTCAGCCTCCCAAGTAGCTGGGATTACAGGCATGCATCATCACGCCCAGCTAATTTTTGTATTTTTAGTAGAGACAGGTTTCATCATGTTGGCCAGGGTGGTCTTGATTTCTTGACCTCGTGATCCGCCCCCCTCAGCCTCCCAAAGTGCCGGGATTACAGATGTGAGCCACTGCACCTGGCCTGTCTTCTTCTAATGAAAACTAGGCTGTTGCCTCGGGGCTCTGTTTCCCTTGCAGATCTCCCAAAGTAAGAGCTATTTTTCTTCCTACAGCTCAAAGCCAGGGAATAGAATAGATGCCCAACTTGTTCCCCCTTGCTGCTTCCAAATTGCTTCTTCCTCTTCTTCCTTTAAAAAACACAGCTCCTGGCCAGGTGCAGTGGCTCATGCCTGTAATCCCAGCACTTTGGGAGGCCGAGGCGGGTGGATCACAAGGTCAGGAGATCGAGACCATCCTGGCTAATACGGTGAAACCCTGTCTCTACTAAAAATACAAAAAAAAAAAAAAAAATTAGCCAGGTGTGGTGGCAGGTGCTTGTAATCCCAGCTACTTGGAAGGCTGAGGCAGGAGAATGGCGTGAACCCAGGAGGAGGAGCTTGCAGTAAGCTGAGATTGCACCACTGCACTGCAGCCTGGGTGACAGAGCAAGACTCTGTCTCAAAAATAAATAAATAAATAAATAAATAAATTAATTAATTAATTAATAATAAAAAAATAAACCACAGCTCCTTAGAAGAGCATGTCATCTGGCTGCTCATTACTTCTGTTCCTGTCACCTTCCAACCTTGTAGTAACTCCACATTCGTTGAAGATTTTAACACTTGGATCAGAAATTTCCCACCATATTTCTATCCTCATACATGGGAACTTCAACATAATGTTGTAACCTAGGTTTCCACTGTGGCTTCTTATAACTTCACATGAGCACTCTCACTAATGTCATCTTCTGCCAGACTTCATTTACTATAGATGGGCTGATGATTTCCATATTATTTCTAGCCCAAACGTCTCTTCTGAGCTCCAGGCCCATATATCCAACTGGATATTTCTACTTGGATATTTCATGGAACTTCAAATTCAGCTAGTCAAAATCTGAACTCATCTTTCTCACAAACCTGATTCTTCTGTTCTTAAAATCATGTTACATAGAATCAATGTCTACCCAGTTACCCAAGCTAGAATTTGGGGGTGGGGAGCAGTCATTCCAGACTCCTCTGTATCTCTTAGAGACCACATCCCATTAGTCACCTCCTCCTTAATCTGCACCTATAGTCCAGGAGTCCAGTGGTTTTCTGACTAAACCTCCCCAGAGAGTAAACGTGGTAGCTAAGACGGCAAATTCTTGAGTAAGCATGCCTGTGTTCAAATCATAGCTTCCAGTTTATACTGTGTAATTACTGGCAAGTAAATTATGTTTTCTGGGGCTCCATTTTCTTACCTGTAAAATGATACCCATAATATTGCTTACCTCTTAAAGTTATTGGGAGGATTAATTATGATATGTAAGATGCCTAGAACATAATCAGTACTCTAACTTTTAGTGATGTTAATAACATCAATGTGAATAATGCCTGAGTGAAGCCAGCAGGGGCACCCATCTGGCTGCATGAATCAAGGAAAGAGATTCAGAAGATATCCATTGCTTTAAAACAATTTTTTTTTTTTTTTTTTTTTTTAGAGACAGGGTCTCACTCTGTCATCCTGGCTGGAGTGGGTGCCCCTACTGGCTTCATTCAGGCATTATTATCATCTTATATATCATAACTAATTGTGGTTCACACAATCATAGCTCACTGTAGCTTCAAACTCTTGGGCTCAAGTAATCTTCCCACCTCAGCTTCCTGAGTAGTTGGGACTACAGGTGCACATCACCTTGCCTGGTTAATTTTTCACATTTTTTTGGGTAGAGATTAGGGCTCTCACTATGTTGCCCAGGCTGGCCTTGAACTCTTTGTCTCAAGCCATCCTCCAGCCTTGGCCTCCCAAAGTCCTGGGATTATAGGTGTGAGCCACCGTGCCCAGTCTCAACTGCTTTTTAGTCAGATTTCCAGCCAATTCTTCATTCAGACCCACTCCGCACCCTTGGCTTTAAAGGAACCCAGTACCTCCAATTCTTAAGAGCATGGGTTTTGATAGGCAAATTAGTTTACTCCTTACAGGCTTTCCCTCCACAGCCATTTAACTTTTTATGCTCTTCACCTGTGCTGTCTAATGTGGGCGCCAACGACCCACACTATCGTGCTGATAAAATTTGAAATATTTTTGATATCTTGGTTTAAAATACTATTAAAATAAATTTTACTTCTTTTTATTTTTTAAATGTGGCTACTGGAAAATTTTAAATTACATATGTGGCTGGCATTATGTTTCTATTGGACAGTGTTGCGTGTGTCTTACAAAATTGGCATTTCTCATCTGCTGTCATGTTTTCTATCACTGTATTTAGTCTTGTAGTTTATACACTTTATTTATTTTCATTTTGGGGCACTGTCTCGGGAAAACAAAGATAAATGCATATGTTACATCTGCCATGTTTACCTGGAAGTTCTACCTAAGCTTTTCACAATGAAGCTCCTGCTTATATTTGTGCACTTCGTGTCCTGTCACTACTCTATCGCCCTGCCAAAATGAATTACCAATAGCTTTCTGAACACACCAGGAAGCTTCCAGCTTTGCCTTTATTTTTTTGGCCTCCTTTTCCTGGACTACCTTTCTAACCCCTCCCACCTGTCTGCCTAGTAAGTTACTCATTTTTCAACAACGAACTCAATTTCACCTTCTCAAAGGAGCTTTTCTTGACTTTTCCTCGTACCAGTTGAGCAGACTGCTCGGGGGTCCAGAATATTTCCTGCATTTTTTGGTTTATATCATTATCTGCCCTACAAAGGGAATCCGTTTTATTTATCAGACCTGTAGTGCCAAGTTGAGGGTCTAATACATAGTAAAAACTAAAATAATGCTAAATGAACAAATGAAGACAGTAACAAAGAACGGCGGGATTATAGAGGAAGGAGAGGCTGACTGAAAAAGTTTCGAGAGAGCAGTATTTTTAAGCTGTTCTTCAGAGAAGTTTTTGACAAGTGGAGATGGTGTCAGGAATTTTCCAGGCAGTGGGAACAGGACGAGCAAAGCTTACCTGAAGACAAGCAATATGCTAAAGAAATAGTAAATCATCCAGTTTGGAAGGAGCGTTGGTAAGACCAGATCATGCAGGGCGTTGAGCTTATAGAAAGGACTTTGACTATTGTTCTGAAGATAGTGGAGAGTTAAAAGGTTGTAAGCTGGAGAGACAGAGAAATAGTCTTCTGTTTTAGCATTATCACCTGTGGCTGCAGCTGGATAATGAAAGAGAGGGGTATGAGTGGAAGCTGGAAGACAGTGAATTCATGGAGATGAGGAGAAACTCGATGTTGTGGTTTTACGGGTGGGTGGGGGGCAGTGGTGGTAAGTGGGGATAGAGATCCGGGCACGATGTGTAGGAGGTAGAATGCGCAGGACTCAGTAACAGATGAACATGGGGAGTGAGGGAGGAGTTTTTAGTTAGTATGAATAGGAAGGCGAGGGTACCCTTTACAGCGACGGGTAACCACGCCGGAGGAGCAGGTCAGCTCGACGCTGGAGATGAAGGTGCAGGCACCTCGCACACCTTGTCCCTCGCGCGACGCCGTCCGCGCCGCCCGCGGTTTGATCGGGAGCGGCAGCCTGCGCTGCGGTTCCGGTTCCGGTTCCGGTTGGCGTTTGCACCTGCGACCGCCGTGAGCAGTCATGGCGTACTCTACAGTGCAGAGAGTTGCTCTGGCTTCTGGGCTTGTCCTGGCTCTGTCGCTGCTGCTGCCCAAGGCCTTCCTGTCCCGCGGGAAGCGGCAGGAGCCGCCGCCGACACCTGAAGGTAAGAGCAGGCCAGCTCTCTCTAAGCTTCCTGGCGCCGAAGAGTACGGAGAACGCTGCTCAAGGGAGGGGTGACTCTGAGAGTCTGCAGCCTTCACCGAAATATCCACCAAACTGACAGGAGAGGGCGGACGAGACGGCGTTGAAGGGCCAGTCCCCACGGTTCCATTGTTATCAGCGGGTGGCGGCCCAGATGGTTCTGCTGCTGGAAGGGCCAGGAATGTATGCGTGCATGCCTGGGCATCCTCTAGGTGGCCTTGCATACTCCCGTTTACGCGCAGCCACTTTTCTCTTACCCCACTGATTTAACTCATCTTGTCACCATTTGTACACGTGCTTTGAGCCAAGGGTTCCCAGTTGGGTTTTCCTCTTTAGGTTTTCCGTGTACTTGCTGACGCGCCGCTTCGTACGAAATCAAGGCAAATGCAATTGGTACAGCAAACCTTAATTCGTTATGTTTTTTTCAACTTGGTGCTGGGCTCTCACTGCTTCAGGGTCTTCTTGTGCCTTTAAAAATATATCTTGAAGATTTTAATAACCCTAGTTTCAGTTGCTGAGGTGTGGTTATGAACGAATTATTACGTTCCCCTTATTGAAGCAGTATTTATCTGTTAATTGTTCGTTGTTGGCATGATGTATGTGGCGTTTAAAAATTCATCCTCTTAGCTGCACTGGGGCCTTTTACAGAATGAGTGTAAAGGCATGGTGCTGAAGGCTGGGAGAAGGAACCAGAACAATTCTCTACAGGTCATGAAGTTCTACTGGTAACTTTCTCCTGTAAATTATCCTTGTAACATCTTTGAGACATGATTTTATGGTGTCTGAACTTTTCCAGTAATGTTTAAACTGTTGATTGCTGGACAGCTCCTTTTGAACTGTAATCCACTTCTCTCTGCTTAATACACATTGGCTGTAGTTCCATTCTCTTGAGCATCATACACGCTCTAAATGCAAAGCACCAAGCTTCAGGGGTGGAGGGCAGATTGAACACATAATTCTGTTTATAGAATTTGCCTGATAATCTTTGTGCTTGTAAGACTATCCATCTGGAAGAGACTTCTAAAACATATTTGCATATTTGTTCTTTTTTTTTTCTTTCTGTCTCACTGCAGTAATCCCAAAGATTTTTACCTACTTTGTCTAATGATATTGTCTACCTTGAAGAAGAGTAAATTCATGATGATCCTGAACAGTGAAGATTCTTCGAAAACAGTTTTTTGGTTTTTTTTTTTACTTGTCTTTCCATTATGGTGAATTATCTTGAACAAGTACTATTGACTGTGAGTGGGAGACACTCTTCTGAACGTTGTAGAAAATATAGAGTAGAGTGCCTTGAGAACAACCAACAAGTGTTGGTATTCAGTGTTCTTATCTTAGGATCTTTGTACTTTCAGTTCTCTTTATTCCTGAAGTGCTGTGCTCTTCCCTCAGTGCCCTTCTCATCATTCAAATTTCTGCTCAAATGAAACCTCCTTAGAGAGACTTCCCCTGATGACACTAACTAAAATAACTTTTTCCTTTCATCATCCCCTATTTTATCATGTTTTATATTCTTCCTGATAGGCATCACTATATGATATAGAATATTCTTAAGTGTTTACTTGTTTTTTTGTCTCCACCTTCTAGAATGTAAGTTTGCAAGGGTAGGGACTTTATCTTGTTTATCACTATTTCTTCAGTACCTGGCATATAATGGGCAGTCAATAAATACCTTAAGATTATTAAGCTACTAATATTGTAAATTCTGTTTTTGAGAAAGAGAAGCTACTGAAGTAGTATAACCTAGGAAAAAACTTACCTGGAATGATACATTCCAGTAACTGAAACTTGCAGCAATGAATCTTAACCATTTTGGGGTTACATACCTCTTTGACAATCTTATAAAAGCTATGTATTTTCTTTCTTTCTCTCTCCTTTCTCCCTTCCTCCCTCCCTCCCTCCCTCCCTTCCTCTCTTCCTGGCCCCCTTTCCCTTTCTTTTCCATTTCCCTGGGTCTCACCCTGTCACCCAGGCTAGAGTGCAGAGTCATGATCACAGCTCACACCAGCCTCTCCTTCCAGGGCTCAACTGATCCTCCCACCTCAGCTTCCCAAGTAACTGAGACTACAGGCACATGCCACTATGCCTGGCTAATTTAAAATTTTTTGTTTGTTTGTTTGTTTTTGTTTTTGTGTGGAGATGGGGGTCTCATTGTTTTGCCCAGGCTGGTGTCGAACTCATGGGCTCAAGTGATCCTTCTGCCTCGGACTTCCAAAGTGTTGGGATTACAGGCGTGAGCCACTGCACTCAGCCTAAAACTGTATTTTCTCTCTAGAAAAATGTACGTACTCTATAAATGTACTCAGAATTTCAGTATCATCAGAGAATTCACAGAACCCAGAAATCCCTGCTTTGAAGAAAGGGATAACCCTGAGTATTTGAAAATTCTTAAAAATACATGTCATTATGTCTTCCATTTTTGCCCATTGATGTGCGTGAAACAAACACAGTTCCCTTTCCACATGAAAGCCTTTAAGATAGTCTTTTAACAAATATTTATGATGTACCGTATCACATACTATGCACACAGTATACAGACACTATGTATTCCAAGAAAAACTGAGTGCACTCCATGCTTTGAGGAGGCTACAGTTTAGTAAAGGAAAGCAGACATGTCAACAGATAAATGCAAAACAGACATGTCAGCAGATAAATGCAAGGGTGTTGGTCATAGTTACTCAAGTCTGCACAGGGAACAGTGGAGACACGTATGCAATGGTCAGTGTTATTGGGACTTAAGAAGGGTTTCATACACCAGGTGCGACAGCTCATGCCTGTAATCCCAGCACTTTGAGAGGCTGAGGCAGGAGGATTGCTTGAGCCTGGGAGTTCAAGATCAGCTTGGGCAATATAACAAGACCCCCCATCTCTACAAAAAAAAGTTTTGTTTTGTTTTTTTTCAATTAGCTGGGGATGGTGGTGTGTACCTGTAGCCTGAGGTGGAAGGATCCTTTGAGGTCTGGAGGTCAAGGCTACAGTGAGGTGTGATTTTGTAACTGCACTGCATCCTGGGCAACAGAGTGAGACCCCCCCAAAAAAAAAAAAAAAAAAAAAAAGACGGGTTTCATAGAACATAGAGGAGGGAAGTCTTTTTTTTTTTTTTGGTAACAGCTTTCTTGAGATCTAATTTACATATCATACAATTCACCCACTTAAAGTTTACAAGTTATTGGGTTTCAGTATATTCAGAGTTGTGCAACCATCACCACAATCAATTTTAGAATATTTCTTCAGCCCCCAAAGAAACCCCATACTTTTTAGCTATTACTCCACAAATCCCCCACCCCACCTCCAGCCCTAGGCAACCACTGATCTACTTTATGTCTCTATAGATTTGCCTGTTCTGGACCTTTCATATAAATGGAATCATATAATATCTGATCTTTTGTGACTGATGTCTCTTAACTAGCATAATGTTTTCAAGGTTCATCCATGTTGTAGCATGTAGCAGTACTTCTTTCTATGGCTGAATAATATTTCATTGTGTGGATATACCACATTTCATTTATTCATTAATCAATTGATGGACATTGAAGTTTTGCCTTTTAGCTATTATGAATAATGTTGCTACTGATGTCTGTATACAAATTTTTGTGTGGACTTAATGTTTTCATTTCTCTTGGGTGTGTACATTTGGAAAATGTGAGCATTCCAGCGTGGCTGGAACTAAGCGTGGAATTTCTAGGTCATATGGTTATTACCTGTTTAACCTTTTGAGGAACTGCCAGACCATTTTCCAAAGCAGCTGTATCATTTTACATGACCAACAGCAGTGTAAAAGGGCTTCTGGTTTCTTGTCAATACTTGTTTGTTATCCATCTTCTTGATTATAGCCATCCTAATGGGAATGAAATGGTATCTCATTGTGTGATTTTATTTGCACTTCCCTGATGACTAATGACATTGAGCATTTTTTTGTGTGTTTATTCACTCTTTGTTTATTTGTATATCTTGTTTTAGAGAAACGTCTATTCAGGTCCTTTTAACCCTCTTTAAAAGTTGGATTACTTGTCTTTTTTTTTTTTTTTTTGAGAGAGAGACAGGGTCTCACCCTGGTGCACAGGCTGGAGTACAGTGGTGCCATCATTGCTCACTGCAGCCCCAAACTCCTGGGCTCAAGTGATTTTCCCACCTCACCCTCCCAGGTAACCAGGACTGCAGGTGTGTGCCACCATACCTGGCTAATTTTTAAAATATTTTGGCAGAGATGAGGCTGTCACTGTATTTCCCAGGCTGGTTTTGAACTTCTGGTCTCAAGTGATCCTCCCACCTTGGCCTCCTGAAGCACTGGGATTACAGGTGTGAGCTACCACACTTGGCCTCTGGTCTTTTTATTGTTGAGTTGTAAGAGTTCTTTGTATATTCTAGGTACAAGTCTGTTATCAGATATATGATTTGCAAATATTTTCTTCCATTCAGTGGTTGCCTTCACTTTCTTGATGGTGCCCTTTGAATAAGAAAAGTTTTACATTTTGATGAAATCCAGTTTATCTACTTTTTTCTTTTGTTTCTTCTGCTTTTGGTGTCATATCTGAGACAAACTGCCAAATCCAAGGTCATGAAGATTTATGCCTATGTTTTCAAGTTTTATAGTTTTTGCTCCCGCAGTTAAGTCTTTGATCCCTTTGAATTAATTTGTGTATATGGGTAAGGTAGGAGTCCAACTTCATGTGGATATATAGTTGCCCCAGCACCATTTGTTGAAAAGACTATTCTTTTCTCATTGAATTGTCCTGGCACCCATGTCAAATCAGTTGACTCTAAATGTAAGAGTTTATTTCTGGACTCTCAATTATATTACATTAATCTATACACTTATCCTTATGCCAGTACCATGCTGTCTTAATTATTGTACTTTTCTAAGTTATGAAATCATGAAATGTGTCCTCCAACTTTGTTCTTCTTTTTCAAGATTGTTTTGCTATTTTGGGTCCTGTGACCCAGCATTTCCATATGAATTTTGGATCATCACTTTAGTTTCTGCCAAAAAAAAAAAAAAAAAATTGCCAGCTGGGATTTTGATATAGTGAACTGAAGCAGTTTGGAGAGTACTGCCATCTTACCAATATTAAATCTTTCAGTCTATGAGCACAGGATTTCTTTTTTATTTATCTAGGTCTTTAATTTATTTTAAAGGAGGTTGTAGTTTTTAGTGTGAAAGTCTTATTTTGTTAAATATATTCATAAGTATTTTATTCTTTTTGATGTTGTTATAAATTTTGTTTTCAGATTGTTCCTTAGTGTATAGACAATTAGTTTTGTATATTAATACTGTGTCTTGTCACCTTGCTGAACTTGTTATCTGCATATAGTTTTACTTTTTTTTTTTTTAATCTGAATGCCTTTTATTTTTATTTTTACTTTTCTTTGCCTTACTGCCCTAGCTGGAACCTTTAGTACAATGTTGAATAGAAGTGGTAAGAACAAACATCCTTTCTTGTCCTTGATCTTAAGAAGAAAGCTTTCATACTAGCATATGTAATGTTATCTGGGGGCATTTCATAGATGCCTTTTGTCAGGTTGAGGAAGTTCCCTTGTATTCATAGTTTGTTGAGTGTTTTTCGTTATGAAGGGGTATTGAATTTTATTAAATACTTTTCTCTATGTCTGTTGAGATGATTATGTGGGTTTTGTCCTTTATTGATGTGGCATATTACATTAATTGAAATTTAGATGTTAACCCAGCTTTGCCTTCCTTGGCTAAATTGAGGAGGCAGCTCTTAAAGTGTTTTGTTTTGTTTTGTTTTTAAATAATCCAGATGAAAAAGAACGACATTCTAGGCAGAAGAAACACAGAGCAAAGAAACACAGAGGCTTAGGGCCAGGTGCAGTGACTCATGTCTATAATTCCAGCACTTGGGGAGCCCAAGGCGGGCAGATTGCTTGAGGCCAGGAGTTCGAGACCAGCCTGGCCAACACGTAGAAACCCTGTCTCTACTAAAAATATAAAAATTAGCCCGGTGTGATGGTGCACGCCTGTAATTCCAGCTACTTGGGAGGCTGAAGCAGGAGAATCACTTGAACCTGGGAGATGGAGGTTGCAGTGAGCTGAGATCCCGCCACTGCATTCCAGCCTGGGCGACAGAGCAAGACTCTGTCTCAAAAAAAGAAAAAAGAAAAGAAAAGAAACATAGAACCTTGAAGTATCCTTAGAGTTGTGAGAGAAGACACCAGAGAAGTTGCCATGGGCCAAATTGTGAAGGTTTTTTTCTGTCATACTTAAGGAGTTTGGGTTTTATTTTAAAGGCAGATGAGGCATCATTGAGTGTGTAAGGAGAAGAGAAACATTTAACCTGGTTTTAGAAAGGACACCCTAGCAGCAGTGTAGACACTGCGTTGTGAGGATTTCTTCAGGAAGAAGATTGTTGTAGTCATCCAGTTGAGACATCATGAGCATCAGCAAGTCATTGTCATTGGGCTCATCAGTTAGGATGCTTGTGACAAGTGACAGAAAAGTCAGCTTGACTTGTCTTAAGACAGGGAATTTATTGACTTGTGTAAATGAAAAGACCCTGTGTTAGAACTGTCTTGCAGTATGGTTTGATCCAGAGACTCACAGTTGTCACATTGGGGCTCCAGCTCTTATTTTCTGTGTCCTTTTCACTCTGGGTTCATTCTCAAGTTGGTTCTGTACCCTGGCTGCTCTCTCAGGGTAGTAACAATGGTTGAAAAAGTTTTGGACATTACTGCCTCACATGCAATTGCCCAGAGAAAGTGAGAGTGCCTAATTTATATATGTGTGTGTGTAGAGCTGGCCTGGAACTCCTGGCCTCAAGTCATTGTCCCACCTCAGCCTCCTAACATGCTAGGATTACAGCACTTTGCTGGGCACAGCTCCAGGCCTCTTTTCTTTTAAGTCCTCCTTCACTCTCACCTTCCAGCTCTACTCCCCAGATTCTTTCCCAGAAGTTCCAGCAAACATATCCACTCACGTTAATGGCTTGAATTAAGTTAACTTGTGGTGCCGTGGGTAGAGAGAATATACTGATGAATCCACTCTGGAGTTGAGAGGAGTTTCCAAAGGAAAATATGTATATTGGAGCAAGAGAGGTTATCAATGGATAGACTGGAAGAAAGAGAACAATTTTAAGAGATATTTTAAAATAGAATTGGAAAGTGAGGGAGAGGGAGACATCTAGATTATTCTCAGGTTTAGGTGAAGGCATAGATGGTGATTTCCTTTACCAAAATAGGAATGGAGGAAAAGTAGATTAAAGGTGTGTGAAAGGAAAATAAAAACTTGGGACCCCAGTTCACTATGCCAAAAGGAAAAAATTAAGCTGAAAGCTGAGTCATGCAAGAAACTGCCTTTCCTTTGGTTCCTAAGCAGGTAGCTACAGATAAAAAATTAAGTATCTCCACAGGTAGCTACCCTATGTTCACCTTATCTTATGTAAAGTACTGATTTACTGAGCACCAGATGAATACATAATTGACTATTCCCCTACCTACTCGTTTTCTCTTGCAACATATGGATTACCGTACCCTTCTTTCCCCTCCAGCATACTTTTCCCCTTGAAATATTGAAGCCCTCAAAATCATCTTTGGAGAAAGGCACAGACCTCTCTCCTGGGCGTGTCCTTAACGTTGGCAAAATAAACTTCTAAATTGATTGAGGCCTGTCCCAGATACTTTTTGGTTTACAGGTGTAAGATGATTAATTCAGGAATTGAAAAAGTGGTATTATGTCCCTTTCTTCAGTTTTCTTTCCTGTGTTAATATCCCTAGCTCCCTCTTCAATTCCTGGTATGACCTAGTTACAAGTATTTGAACATAGCCCTCTTAGAAGAGGTTCTTAGAACTGCAAATAACAGCATATCTAAGACAGTTCATGAAAGACCAATGTGTTGTTTCCCTGCACTTTTCTTTTTCTATACTTAATGCTTTCTGGGGATTGCTTTAGTTTGTAGCATTATACTTGCTGACTTTGCTGTATGTTATAATTCTGTGCCTTTTTTTTTTCTTTCTTTTTAATAGGAGCTGCTCATCTAGGTTTTGTTCATTTTCTACTGTTCATTTGATGTTTCGGAATGAAATGTAGGACTTTGTAGTTTTCCCTGTTGCATTTTATCTGTTTAAATTTGGCCAAGAATTCTAGCTCTTGAAATTTTTTCAGAGCATTCATTGTTTTATTCAGTGTATTTGTTTACCATTTCTTAGCTGTGTGCCATTCCTGATTTTTAAAAAACTTTTTGTTAAAGACATTTTCTAACATAAGCAAAAGTTAAGAGAGTAGTAAAATGAATCCGTATCACCCTGCTTCAGCAGCCGTCAATATATGGCCAGTCTTGTGTCGTGGGTATCCCCACCCTCTTTTTCCCCCACTCACTGGATTATTTTGAAGGAAATCCTAGACACTGGATCATTTTTCATCCTTAAATGCTTCAGTATGCATCTCTAAAAATGGATTCTTATTAAAATATAGCCACAATACCATTGTCACACCTAAAAAATCAATACTTCCTTAATGTCATTAAACATCTAGTTGATGTTCAAATTTTTCCTACCATGTTATAATTTTTCTTTTTTTCTTTCTTTTTTTTTTTTTTTTTTTTTTACAATTTTACCTTTGACTATGATCAGCATGTTTTCTCTTTTTGTTTGTTTTTTGAGACGGAGTCTCGCTCTGTTGCTCAGGCTAGAGGGTGGTGGCAGAATCTGAGCTCACTGAAACCTCTGCCTCCCAAGTTCAAGCAATTCTCCTGCCTCAGACTCCTGAATAGCTGGTATTACAGGTGCCCACCATCATGCCTGGCTATTTTCTTTTGTATTTTTAGTAGAGACAGGGTTTCACCATGTTGGCCAGGCTGATCTCGAACCCCTGACCTCAGATAATCCTCCTGCCTTGGCCTCCCAAAGTGCTGGAATTACAGGCATGAGCCACCATGCCCGTCCTCAGCACGTTTTCTTGGTAGGTCAAATTATTGTTTTAAATGTATTAGTCATTTAAAACTGCTTTTAGAGTCCCATCAATGTATTCACGGAAACGTTTTGTTTAGGGTCATTCAACCAGTTGGTTATTTGGTTGCACTATTCCATCTTACTCTGTCACCCTGGTTTGTCTGCTTCTTCCTTCCCCACTTCAGTCTATTCTCAATATAGCTGCCATAGTATTATGTTGAAGCTTAAGTCAACTCACATCTCTCCCCTCCCCAAAACTCTCCAGCGACTTCCTGGCTCAGATGAAAAGATAGTCTATACATGACCCAAAAGGTCCTATATAATTATCTTCCTCATTTGCTTCTACTTTTGTATCTTTCTCACTTTGTTGTGGCCACACTGACTGCTTCCTCACTGTTGCTTGAATATGCCAAGCATACTCCCAATTCATTGCCTTTGCATTTGCTGCTTCCGTGGTTTGAAATGCTCTTCTTTTGGATATCCATATGCCTTTTCCTTGATCTTCGTGTTTTCTCTCAACTTGCATTTCCTGATGCCTTCTCTGGCCATTCCAGCTAAAATCTTAACTTCCAACACTGTCCTACCCCGTCTCCCTGCCTTATTTTTTGTCCTTAGTATTTATCATTATCTTGTTTATTGTCTCTTTTCCTGCTTAGAAAGGGGGCTCTGTGGCCGAGCGGGGTGGCTCACGCCTGTAATCCCAGCACTTTGGGAGGCCGAGGCGGGTGGATCACGAGGTCAAGACCTGCCTGGCCAACATGGTGAAACCCTGTCTCTACTAAAAATACAAAAATTTGCTGGGCTTGTTGGCAGGCGCCTGTAATCCCAGCTATTTGGGAGACTGAGGCAGAGAATTGCTTGAACCCAGGAGGTGGAGGTTGCAGTGAGCTGAGATTGTGCCACGCATTCCAGCCTGGGCAACAGAGTGAGACTCCATCTTAAAAAAAAAAAAAAAATGGAGGCTCCGTGAGGCTAAGGATTTATATTTGTTTTGTTCATGGCTGTGTGTCCAGCTTTAGATGAGGCCTGCACATAAGTAGACAATAAATATTTATTGAATGAGCGAAAGAATGAGTTAATTAATTAGAGCTGGCTCCTAGAGATCATGACTTCCTCTGTTAGCATTTGTAAGCCATTACCTTATTATTATTGCATTCATTATGGTTACATAAATGATCATGCAACCATGTGATAGACTATTATGAATTCAGTAATTTATATTCACGAAGAGTTTTAAATGACATGGGAACATTGTATGATACCAGTGAAAAGTAAAGATATATACTCACTAGAAAGACGTCAACATTTTAACAGTGGATATTTCTAGATCACATAATTATGAGAGGTTCTTTAAATTTTTCTGTACTTTCTCAATTTTCTATAGGTATGCATTTCTTTTATAATCAGAAAAAAAGTACTTCCTTTTCCCTTCCACATCCATTCAAAAAAATGTAAGAATCCTTTTTAGAATCTAGCCCAAGAGTTACAACCTGTTCACTTCTCTAGTTTGTAGAGTTTGTCATCCACTTTCTGCTTTCCACAGACTGGAACAGTAGTTCTCTATCTCCATTCTTTTAAGACTTCACTTTTTACCAACATAATTTCTTAAATTTTTCTTTAGTTCAGTGACCTTATTTGGAAGCTTTCCCAGTTCTCTTGATAGAAATTATTTAGTGAATATACTTGAATTTATCCTCCTCTGGGACTTTACTTTTGTCCTTAGAATTGTTAATTCTCCACTGAACCAGAAATTTATCCCCTTTGATATAAAAGCAAAATGGAGGTTGACAAGTTCTGTTTTCTTACCATTTTGTCCTAAGGCAAATTGCCTTTTTTCTCTAAACATCACTAAAAACACCCCTTTTGCTTTTGCTAGCCTTTTTGTAAATCTGGATTTATTTTGGGCCTTGGCCTCCTCTTGTCATTCTTCCAAGTCTTGCCACTCTTTCATGCTAGTTGCTTATGTGTCTGTCCATCTTTTCTGTCCTTTTAGAAGAGCTACCTGCACATCTTTTTTTTTTTTTTTTCCTCTACTGTTCCTACCTGCTTGAGAATTTTTGAAGTGCCCATATAGAAAGGTATTTTATGGGCTTTCCTCTCAGAGAGCATCTCATGCCGTGGCGTTATGTCTGTTTTCAAAACTTCTTAACTCTGGGCCAGGAACGGTGGCTTACACCTGTAATCCTAGCACTTTGGGAGGCTGAGGCAGACAGATCGCCTGAGATTAGGAGTTCAAGACCAGCCTGGCCAACATGGGTGAAACCCTGTCTCTACTAAAAATACAAAAATTAGCTGGGCAATGTGGTGCATGCCTGTGGTCCCAGCTACTTGAGAGGCTGAGGCAGGAGAATCACTTGAACCTGGGAGGTGGAACAGTGACCCGAGATTGTGCCACTGTCCTCCAGCCTGGGTGACAGAGACTCCATTTCAAAAAAAAACAAACAAAAAAAAACACGCAACTTCTTAACTCTGGCTTCCTAGAGTTTGTGCTACACGATTCCTACTTTGTTGTCAGAAACACTAAGATCTCATTCTCCTGAGGTTCTCCCTTGATTTCGTCAACCAGTTTCTTCCTTGGTCAGAGTAGCAGTTCTCCTGCTCTCCCTAGTGCCTGTGGAACATAAAAATGTCAGCACACTTGGTCTAGAACTTGTCAGTTGTTCCATTGTCAACTGAATGAGAGTTTGAATAGGTTCCAGGGTAGTTGAAATACTCCAAGATGACAGTGTGCCACTCTGTGTTAGAGGTGGCTTCAAGAGAGTCCTATCTACTACTTCTACTTGGCTGGGAACCTTTGGTGTTCCCACAGTAACAATGTATCTGGGCATCTTTCCTGCTGACCCTGCCTGAATGCTTATAAATAGGGTTCCTTAGTAGCCCCCCTCCAGTGGCCCTGTTCCTGTGGAATAGCACAGACCCTTTGTCACATATACATATCCACGTATACATACATATACACATATACATATATGACATACAGATATAATTCTTTGTTATATTAAACTAGCTTCTTATGTGTTGGTATGTAAGTTCCTGAAGACAAATATATTATTTTGGTTGCTTACCATTTATTTTCCCTAATGAAGCATCAGAAATCTACTCTGAAGGAATGTTTGAAGGACAGAGATTAGGAAATCATTTTGATTTCAGAGGGTCATTTTCCTGTTCATATATTATGGAAATGAACAGAAAACAATGGACAATTTGAGAGCTCATGAATGCATGTAAATTAGGCATTTTTCAAGTTTAGAAACTTACAGGTAAGTGGGTATGGAATACCTTGCTTGATCAGTCATCCTAATTGCCAGTTTCTATTCTAGAAACTATAAAATTGAAAACTGGCAGGATAATGAAGTAAAAAACTATTTTTAGCCCTACAAGTGACTGGGCAGGATATTGAGATTCTAATAAAGGCTAACACTCGCAGTATAATTCATCTAGATCAGGTCAGCAAAGATTGTAGTATGCAAGACCCAGAGCCTGCCCTATGGGGGACCCAAACAAATACAACACTAGGCCTTTATTCAAGAAGTTCTTAGTTTGTCTTCCAGCTGGAGGCCACCAGGAACACACTTGTAGTTGAACAAGTTGAGTGTATTACACATTGCAGCAAGGGAGAATGCACACCATGGGGAATTGTGGGGCATCTCAATAAGGCACTGTTAGAAAAAGTCATTATAGGATTTGGGTTTTTGTTAGGTGATCTGGAGGATGGTTTAAGGATGTGGTACTTTACTCTCAGTTAGATGCTTTCGGGAAGTAAGGCAAATTCTATGACTGGTATCTTAACAGTTTATCTAAAGGGAGGGCCAACTAGAGAAAGACTAAAGCTGTAATTGATAAAGAAGCCCCCTCATTCACATTACCAGCACTAGGGGATATTAGGTATTTTGTGGCTTGGACAGTGTTCATGTTTTGTCTGTGTTCAGACGGATTACACAGTGGTCTTGTTTTTTTCTTGATCCATCATGATCACAGAATGGCCTTGTCTAATGTTGGTGTTCTGAAATTGCTTATGTGTAACAGGAGAACACCACAACTTATCTGTGAGTACCAAGCCAGCTCATGGCAGTATCAATGCCTAGCTGATAATAGCAGGCCAACTTTTGGATGTTAGAGGCTGCTTTTCTTATTCTCAGATATGATATACACCAAATAAAATTGGATGGAGATGGTGCTTAGTGGAAAACGTTACCTGTTTTTGTTTCCCAATTCATTTTTAAGTACAGGCTATAAGACACATTAATAAAACTCTTGAATACGGCCAAGTGTGGTAAGTGCAATTAAAGAGGCTCAAGCAGTGTGTTTCACAGGCATGGGGAGTAGCATGAGAAAATGCTTTGGGGGTGTGGGGGCAGTATCTGGCCTGGGCCTTGGAGGATTGGCCAGATTTAGATATGTGGAGTTGGAGAGGAAAGCAAGGCCACTGGAGGGTAAGCATAGGCTCAGAAGCAAGAAGATAAAAGTCAGGTTCAAAGCATGGTGAGAACCCTAGTTTCGACTAAATGAGTGGTATGTAATGGGAAGGCAGTGTGAAGAGGTACTTTTGGGTTAGATTATGGAATTCAGTTGTTTAGAAATTCAGTTTGTGGGGAGAGAAAATCAGAATTTGTTATATACCTACTATATGTGCTAGGTGCTTTGTATAGATGATATTATTTAATCTGTAATTCTTGTAAACCCTGGAAAGTAGATATCATACCCATTTTATAGATGATGAAAATGAGCTCTAGAAAGATTAATTTAACCTCCACTGAAATAGTTGGAGGCACAGCCATAATCTTAACCAGTAACTGACTGAAAAGGTGGCACTCATTCTACTTCAATGTGCTACTTCCATTCTGCTGTAATACAGCCTCTTGTCATCAGTGGAAACCATTAGAAGCTTTTGATCAGAGAAATGGCAAGACCAGTTAGAATTGTGCTTTAGGAAGATTATTCTGGTAACAAAACAGTGGTAATTGATGTGTATTGAGTATATGGATCGGGCCCTGTGCTAAGAAACTTAGATACATAATGATCTCTTTTAGGTAATATATAGGATGGATTGAGAGTGGAGAGGTTAATAAAAGATGAAAAAAATCTGATTAAATTAGCAGAAAATGTGAAAGCAGTAGAGAACAAAGCAGAATCAGGTAGAAGGGAAGTGTAAGAAGATAGGGCCCTTGGAGGAGACAGGTGAGGAAGAAACAGCTGTTGTCTTGGCTTCTACTTTAAGTAATAGTGAATCAAATATGGCCTCTACAACTTCATCAATGTTTAAGGAAAAGCTTGGCTATCTTAAGGAACTGGCCCCCTTAAGACCTTTTTTGAACCACTGTTTTAATTTTTTTTATTAAAATAGAAACATGTCCAGTTCTTTATAGATTTATTTGCCCCAAGAATGAAATGCTGCAGATGAGTTAATGTTGCTTTCAGAAAACTCTTTTGTTAACAGTGGTGAAATTTTTGTTTTTGTTTTTGTTTTTAGCAATAGGTATGGTTATTAACAAAGGAAGGTAGAGCTTCACTTTGTAAAATCCATTAATTTTTTTTTTATTTACTTTTTTCAAGACGGATTCTCATTGTCACCCAGGCTGGAGTGCAGTGGCGTGATTTTGGCTCACTGCAACCTCCGCCTCCTGGGTTCAAGTGATTCTCCTGCCTTAGCCTCCTGAGTAGCTGGGATTATAGGCATGTGCCACCATGCCCAGCTAATTTTTGTATTTTTAGTGAAGACGGGGTTTCACTGTGTTGGCCAAGCCAGTCTCAAACCCCTGACCTCGGGTGATCTGCCCGCCTTGGTCTCCCAAAGTGCTGGGACTACAGACGTGAGCCACCTCACCTGGCCAGAATCCATTAACATTAAGTTTTTAGTTAAGCTTAAATGATAAGCTAAGTGAATTTTTTTTTTTTTTTTTTGAGATGGGGTCTCCTTCTGTTGCCCAGGCTGATCATACTACAGCCTCAAGCTCCTGGGCTTGAGCAGTCCTTTTGCCTCAGCCTCCTGAACAGCTGGGACTACAGGCGCATGCCACCATACCCGGCTGATTTATAAAAGTTTTTGTAGAGAGGAGGTCTTGCCATCTTGCCCAGACTGGTCTTGAACTCCTGGGCTTAAGCAATCTTCCCATCTCAGCCTCACTAAATGCTGAGATTAAATTTTAATAATTAAGGAAACCTAAATATGGGCAAAGCTTTCAATAAACAATTAGGATTTAGTCACGTTCCCTTTTACGGAATATTGAAGTACCTATAGAGATAGTCACACAGCTGTTTTGTTTTCTAGATTAGAAAACCTACAGTTTTATGTTCTGATATCTTTATTCTGATTTATTTAGCTGTTTTTAATAAAGCAAACTTAAAAAAACACAAATCTTATTTGTAATGTAACTGTGAACTAGAACATTTGTAATAGAGAAAAATTGAAAATAATCTAAATGTTTATCAGCAGAAAAAGGGGTGAATAAATTATAATATGATCATACAGTATGATGCTATATTGCAGTTTAAATGAATCAGCTAGAGCTATACATCTCAACATGGATACATTTGTTGGCCAAAGTGTTGATTCTCTCACTGGAAAAAAAGACAGAAGAGGAAAGTTGGAGAAGCCTGTGTCCAATATAATCCCATAATATAAAGGAATTTTTTAAATTGTGGTAAGCATTTTGAGGTAAACAGTTCAGTAGTGTTAAGTACATTCACATTGTTGTGCAGCCGTCACCACTGCCTATCCACAATATGAAGTTTTAAAACATTCAAGGCAATATTATATGTTGTTTATAGATGCTTATATATTGTTTATAGATGCATAGTTATGCAGTAAAATCTAAAAGCACGCAGTCTAATAATCACCAAAATCAGAATGGTGTTTATCTCAGAGAGGGTGTGGGGGAAAAGTACACAAGGGACTACAGTTGTATTTGGGCGGTGGACATACAAGTGTTCATAAATTATCTATACTTTTATATACCTGGCATATTTCATAGTTTCAAATTTTTCTTTTGTAAAAAAAAATTCCCACTAGAAATTTCCAAATGTTTGATAATCATTAACTTTTTATAGATCTGGGCTATTCAGTTTTAAGAAACATGGTGGTACCAAGATCCAAGAGGTGAGGTTGCTACCTGTTGAGGCCTGTTAACTTTACGAGAAGAGAAATCTTTGCCAAATGCAGTGTTGTCATCGTTGCCTACCATCTTAAGTGTCACAGGTATCAGATGTTGTAGGTCTCAAGCCTAAAGGTTGGAGAGAATGAATCTATAAAGAAAGGAAATGCAAGAGGAGAGCAGGTTTTAGGAGGTGAAGATGAGTTCGTTTTTAGGCTTGAGATGGTAGACATACAAGAAGACATAGATACTAATTGAATTTAGAGATAAGAGACAAGAGCTTGGGGGAAAAGTTAGAACTAGAAGTACACATTTGGAAATTCAAGTGTATTCCTTGAGTAAATGAGTTTGCCGAAGGAAAGTATAAAGAAAGAACAGACTGAGACAAAGTATTGGGGAAGGGGATTAAAGAAGAACCAGTAAAAGAGATTGAGAAGGAATAGGTTGAAGGACAAGTGGGAAAAGAGAAGAGTAATGTGCCATAGAGATTAAGGCAGGAAAAATTGTCAAGAATTTATTCAGATTAATCCAGTATTTATTGAATGACCACTATGTGATAATCACTTTTTTGTATTGCAGAAAATTAAGAGTGAGAACTGAGAAAAAGCCATTGGATTTGACGGTTAAGGTAGAGTTACCATGTCATTGTAACTATGCTCCTTGTCTGTAAGCTCTTTTTAAAGACAGAGATCCTGTTCTATTTGTCATTCTAATCTCAGAGCCTGACACAGTGTCTGTCACATTGTTTAGTGCTCAGCAGTAAATATGTGAACAATGATACCAAATATAAAGTACTCAGATTTCTTCTAGAATATAAAATATATTTTTTTGCTGTCTAGTCTATATGTTCCATTGCTCTCCAAATCTCTCTTCTGTCTTTGAAAATACTATTTTTTACTTTCTCAACACCTCTTTGATATTATCAGTAACCTTCTTAATTCTTATACAAGTTTCCTTATCAATAACTTCTTTAATCAGTTCTAACATAGGTTTCTTCTGACCTCATCATGATTCATTCAGTGTTGCTTTTTGAAACCCTATTTTTTGTTTTCTTTCTTACTCCTGTTACTCACTCATCAACTCTATATAAAGACAGTCCTGTCAGTCAGAGCTGTGTAGAGGTAGCATGAACTTCCCTGGGGAAAGCATTGTTTTCTATCCTGTGGTATTCAGCAGAATCAGGACCACAATTTGAAGCATATGAGAGTATTAAACACAGGTGGCTAGACTAGCTGGCTTTAAAAAAAAAAGTTTTGTTGAGAGTTTACATACCATGCAATTCACCTATTTAAAATGTACAGTCACTGTAGTTTTTAGTATATTCATAGAGTTGTGCAACTATCACTACAGTCAATTTTAGAACTTTTTAAATCACACACCTCCCCACCAAAAACTTCATACACATTAGGCAGTCACTTTTTCCCTCCTCTGCACCCCTCCAAATCCCAGCTCTAGGTAATCACTAGTCTACTTTCTGTCTCTATAGACTTGCCTATTCTGGATATTTCATTTTAATGGAACTATATAATATGTGGTTGTCCATGACTGGCTGTATTCACTTATAATATTTTCAGAGTTCATCCATGTTGTAGTATGGATCAGTACTTTATTCCTTTTTATGGCTGGATAATACTGTGTTGTGTGGATATACTACATTTTGTTTATCCATTCATCAGTTGATGGACATTTAGATACTATGAATAATGCCGCTGTGAACATTTGTGTACAAGTTTTTGTGTGAGTATATTCCTGGGTGTATACCTAAGAGTGGAATTTCTGGGTCATATGGTTCCTCTGTGTTTAACCTTTTGAGAAACCGCCAGACTGTTTTCCAAAGCAGCTGCACTGTTTTACGTTCCCACTAGCAGCGTATGAGAGTTCCTTTTTCTTTACATACCTCAAACACTTGCTATTATCTTTTTCATTATAGCCATCCTAGTTAGTGTGAAGTGGTATCTCCTTGTGAGTTTAATTTGCATTTCCTTGGTGGCGAATGGTGTTAAGCATCCTTTCCTGTGCTTATTGGACATTTGTTTGTCTTCTTTGGAGAAATTTTTGAGACCTAGTCTCACTTCTGTCACCCAGGCTGGAGTGCAATGGCGTGATCTCTGCTCATTGCCTCCTCCGTCTCCTGGGTTCAAGCGATTCTTCTGCCTCAGCCTCCCAAGTAGCTGGAATTACAGGCATACACCACCACGCCCAGCTAATTTTTTTGTATTTTTAGTAGAGATGAGGTTTCACCATGTTGGCCAGGCTGGTCTTGAACTCCTGACCTCAAATGATCTGCCCACCTCAGCCTCCCAAAGTGCTGGGATTACAAGCATGAGCCCCCGCACCTGGCCACGATTGCTCATTTTTACTTGGGTTATTTGTCTTTTTAATGTTGCATGGTAAGAATTCTTTATATATTTTGATACTAACCCTTTTCAGATACATAATTAGCAAATATTTTCTCCCACTCAGTGTGTTGTCTTCACTTTCTTAATGGTGTCATTTGCAGCACCAGAGTTTTAAATTTTGATGACATCAGCTTTGCCTACCTTTTGTTTTGTTGTTTGTGCTTTTGGTGTCCTTAGAAACTATCCCCTAATCCACAGTCACAAAGATTTATATCTGTTTTCCTCTAAGATTTTAAAGTTTTAGCTCTTATAATTAGGTCTTTAATCGATTTTGAGTTAATTTTTGTATATGGTATGAGATGGTGTCCAATTTTCTTCTTTTACATATGAATATCTAGCTGTCTCCACACCGTTTATTGAGACTGGATGACTTTTAAGGCCCCCTTTGACTCTGAGGCTTTGTAGTACTTTGGTTTCTGTTATTGTCTAAACAGGTGGACAGTCAGGTTTTCATGTTATGGCCATCCATTTCTCAAGAATATATTGTGTCTGAAAACAAGGATTGCCATTAGTTTATCTGTTTCCAGGCTTCTCAGTTGCCTTCAATTTTATCCTCCTCTCACTTTTATGATACTGGTTTGTTTCTAGTCATCTTTGGCTAGTGCATCTTTCTTTTCTTTCTCTTTTTTCCACATAAATACAATATTCTTCCAGCCTTTTGGTATTGGGAACCGTTCACTCAATTTTAATTAGCTTTGTCATTTAGGTAGCTTAGAGTTTCCTCTTAAGCCTAACTGCAGTATAATAATAAATTTTTTTTCTGTATTCCATCAACACCTGGAATATAATGTATGAAAAATGTGTATTCAATTGTTCCCTAACAGTAAGCCTTCCAAGTTTCTTTATTATCTTCTCTATCTTAAACTCTTGATCTTGGAGTTTTCTGACTCTTCCTCCATGAGCTCTATATTTTGTTCAGTGTTAAATGGCACTGATTACATGGTAATTAATAGACCTTGGACATGTTAACTTAAAAAATATGATTTATAAATTTAGAAAAGAAGAGGAGACTTTATTTCTTATAAAGGGTTACAACCTTCAGGGTGGCCATTCTGACAGGCTGGGAAGTGTAGCCTCCAGCCATAAGCAGAAATACACACTTGGAGGGATGGGCAAAGGGAACAGGAATTCATGCTGAGCAGGGTGGCCATATATACATATTCAATAAGCTGTTGGGGGAGTCATGAATATTTATGAAAGGAGAAGCATGTCCTTCATGGGTCTCATACACACAAAATGGCAGTAATAGCATGGTCAGAGAGTGCAGTTTTCAGCCCTCTGACATCAAAAGGTGAAGCAGAAGACATGAAAACCCTTACTGTGCATTCTCTGTAGACTAGCCAGAACCATTCTGTGGTTGGTAGTCTCTTATCAGGCAAAAAAGGAGGGACAGCATCAGGTGGTTGGTTGATAGCAGTGGTGGGGTTTTTTGAAATGGCTGGTTTCTGTTTGGTAGTTAGGGAAGAAAGGCTAATAGTGGTTTGCGAGGGAAGGGGTATAATGAGGTAGGTTGGAATCCCCAATCCCATCGTAGTCAAGAATTTAGTTTTCAAGGTTAATCTGGGGTCCCCTTGGCCAAGAGATGACCCATCATCAGTTGGTGGGCTTAGAATTTTATTTTCAGTTTATAGACCTATCCTTTCCTTTTTATAGTTCTAGCCACCACCTCAGAGATTTGCATCTCAGTGCTAAATTACTATAATAGCCTTTTTGATGTTTTCCCAGATCCTAGTTTCTGTCTATATTAGGCCCTATATTCAACTGCTAGATTAATCCCCATCAAGTACTTCTCATCAAGGTTCACTGTATCAAATTTATATACCACACAAGTTAGCATTTCAACTCCTCCCCATCTTTACTTCTCCTTATCTCTTGTTACTTCCCTAAATGGGGCCAAACTAACTTGGTAGTAAGTCCTACTTAATGGTTTCTTTGTTCTCAATCTCATGTACACACTCTTCTTTCCTCCTGGTGTGCTATCACTTCTCTCCTATTCTTTCCCTTCAGTGATTGACTCCATTTGACTCCTCTTTTTGTTATTTTTTATTTTTTTATTTTATTTATTTTTTTGAGAGAGTCTTGCTCTGTCACCCAGGCTGGAGTGCAGTGGCACGATCTCGGCTCACTACAAGCTCCACCTCCCGGGTTCACGCCATTCTCCTGCCTCAGCCTCCCAAGTAGCTGGGACTACAGGCATCCACCACCAATCCCGGCTAATATTTTTTTTTTTGTATTTTTAGTAGAGACAGGGTTTCACTGTTTTAGCCAGGATGATCTTGATCTCCTGACCTTGTGATCCACCTGCCTCAGCCTCCCAAAATGGTGGGATTACAGGCGTGAGCCACCACGCCCAGCCAACTCCTCTTTTTTTTAAAGACATATTTTGCATCTTTTCAATACTTGAATATTTAGTTTATCTAATGATAAGGTCCTTGACACCCTGCTGCTGCTGCTGCTGTTATTTATGTCTTTGTTTTAGATATTCTGGTTTTGAAGGCATTGTTCCATGTGGGAACTATTGTTTCTATTACCTTTGTTGCTCTCTTCTTTTCTTGCATATGGCAGAATCTTGAACATAATAGGTATCCTATAAATCTTCCTGGCTGACAGATCTATAAAAGTTTTGGGGGAGATGTGTAATGTCATTCTTAAATTTTAGAGATGCAAAATAATGCTTTTTATATAATTACCTGTTTTTAATTTTTAATTTTTTTGTTTTATATCAGATTTGAAGATAGTATTCTCAACACAGTAAGGTGAAGTTCCACAACATATTACTACAAATATTAGATCTAGTTTATTGAACATTAGCCACCTGATATATCAGATTCTCTCAAGAGAAAAGTTAGCTTCCTGAATGCTGACCAGGCATGCTTTTGAAGATGCGTGATAGCCAAAGCCAGTACTCATCATTTGATATACTAAGATCCTTGAAAATTTAAAAGGGGCATAGTCACCAGCATCCAGAACAAAGGATGGTGACATGGTGATTTCCTTATTTTACTGTCTAAAGCTCTGCTTCTGTTGCTGACCTACTCTTAAAGAGAAGTATTTGTTTTCAAAATTTTCCATGTCACTTAAAGTCAATATTGAGAGGAAAAGGAGTATCACTGGAGTGGAGCTTGGCTGAGAAAGGATACAAGGCAGAAGGCAACTTCCAAGCCTGCCTGCCCACCTACCTTCTTTCTTACCTCAGGAGCAGAGTTGACTTTGAGAACTAAATTCTGATTTTTTAAATCTTACCCAAATTCGGCCAGGCGCAGTGGGCTCGTGCCTGTAATCCCAGCACTTTGGGAGACCGAGGAGGGCAGATCATGAGGTCAGGAGATCGAGACCATCCTGGCCAACATGGTGAAACCCCGTTTCTACTAAAAACACAAAAATTAGCTGGACGTGGTGGTGCATGCCTGTAATCCCAGCTACTCGGGAGGCTGAGGCAGGAGAATCACTTGAACCAGGGAGTCAGAGGTTGCAATGAGCCGAGATCGTGCCACTGCACTCCAACCCGGTGACAGAGCAAGACTCCTTCTCAAAAAAAAAAAAAAAAAAAAGTCTTACCCAAATTCCTACCTAACAGGCCTTGGGAGTCACACCCTACAAACTGTGAAGTCTCATCAGAGGGGTTTTATTTCACCCCATATAATCTAGCCCGCTTTCCCACCTGACTCTGGCGTAACTTCACATAACAAATAAGAAAAGAGATAAAAATATTTTAACCACAAATATATTTCCTTGCCATATCTTGAAACTGCTCTGCAAGGTTGTCTCTTGTGGGAAAGGTCCACATTCTGTAGAGAATCTCCTTTCCACCCACTGTTTTTTCTTTCTTTCTTTCCAGACCCAGGAGATAATCGACTAAGGCACCCATTTAAGTCTGATAAGTGTAAACACCCAAAATCTGAGACAGATCTCAGTTAATTTAGAAAGTTTATTTTGCCAAGGTTCAGGACGTGCGTCCATGATATGGCCTTAGGAAGTCCTGACGACATGTGCCCAAGGTGGTCAGGGCACAGCTTAGTTTTGTACATTTTAGGGAGACATGATACATCAGTCAGTATGTGTAAGAAATACATTGGTTGGGTCTGGAAAGGCGGGATAACTTGAAACAAAGGCAGGAAGACTTAAAGTGGTGAAGGGGCTTCCAGGTCACAAATAGGTGAGAGAGGAGTGGTTGCATTCTTTTGAATTTCTGATTAGCCTTTCCAAAGGAGGCAATCAGATATGCATCTATCTCAGTGAGCAGACAGATGACTTTGAATAGAAATGGGAGGCAGATTTGCCAGGACCAATTCCCCACCTTGAAGGGGCCCATGATATTTTCCTTTCACGGAAACATTTTACAACCTACTCCCTCAGAAGTCTGCTCAGAGCTTCTTCTGCACAGTAAAACTTGGAAAAACTGGTTGCCACAACCCTTTATCTTAACCTAAACATTTCCTTTCTATTGATCCCAGGTCTTTAGATAAACTCAACCAATTGTCAACCAGAAAATTTTAAAATCTACCTATATGCTAGAAGCACCCCCCACCCCACCCCACCCACCCTTCAAATTATCCTCCCTTTCTGGACCAAACCAATGTATTTGATTGAAGTCTCATGCCTCTCTAAAATGTATAAAACCAAGCTGCACCCTAACCGCCTTGGGCACATGTTCTTAGGACCTCCTGAGGGCTGTGTCATGGGCCATGGTCACTCGTATTTAGCTCAGAATAAGTCTCTTGAAATGTTTTAGAGTTTGACTCTTCATCGACAACTTAAAGACAGTTCTGAGTTGATAGCATTTTATTAACTTTGTTAGTACAAGTTACTTTCTTGTTTTATTCTTTTAGTCCTTTATCCTCAACCCACATTCCGGTTCCCTTTCCTGTTCATATGCAGCTACTCTAATGTGTTTATGTCTTTATATCCACATTTGCTTGAAAGATATATAATATTGTTATGTGTGTGTTTTCAACCTACATAATGGTATTTGCTTATTCTTAACCTAATGCTATGTTTTTTAAAGATGTATTCATGTTGCTGTCGGTATGTCTAAAGTGTGGTTTCCAAAGCTATGTAGAATTCCATATTTGTATTCACTCCATTTTGATTTTCCATTCTTCCAGTTAAAGAAATGAGTGTTAACTTCAAACTCCCTACTACACTATTGTCACAGCAAATATTCTCACATAGGTCTTTGAAGTCTGTAATTCACATATATATAACCTTATTTGAGATTTTCTGTGGGATTTACTCACCAGAGTGGGATCATTGGATCACAGGGTGTGTACATACAGCCAGATCACTAGGCAGAATATCTGTATCACTTACCCACAGTGCATGAGGATTAATGCCTCTCCACATCTTTGTCAATTTTGTTCATCAAATCCAACAATTTTTTTAATTTCTATTTTTAGAGTGTTATTTAGAGTGTTGTTTATGCTCTCTAGTATTTTCTGTTCTGTAATGTTATCTCCCAGTGGTTTTTCTTACAAGCCTGTTTATTTGGCCATTTGAAGATTCCTTTCTGGTAGTTGGTGTTAACTTTTGACTGCTCTTGATGCAGGAAAAAAAATGCAAGAAAATAGATGTAACACCTCCCCTTGCCTCTGCCCCTCGCCCCTCCCTCCAAGCCCTGCTCTTCCACTCACAAGATTGAGCCCCTTTTACACCCTGTTTGTGCTACATGAATCCTGTCTGCTTAGCTATAGCTGATTGGAAAGAGATGTATACCTACCCAAGCTGAGTACTTAAAGTCTTCCTCCAAGGAATTCGAAATTAGGATGCCTCAGCTAGGCTGTTGAAGAACATGCAGATTGAGGGGTGGGGGTGACCATCTTCCCCTGTGTGCACAAAGAAGCTGGAGAAATGGTCTGCAGAGAAGGAATAAAGAAGATGTGCACAGAAAAACAAAGAAAAAACCTTACGGTCCCATAGAGAGGGAGAGAGATTGAGCTAGAATGTGAAAGTACCTGTCCTGGATCCTGACGGCTTTCCAGTTTCTAGTTCTCTTTTCTCCTGAGACTGCGTTATATTTTCTTATCTGTATTAGTTAGGGGTGGCTAACTGCTGTAACAAATAGATTCCACAGTGTGTAATGACCCTAACACAACAGAAGTTGATTTCTCACTCATACAGACAGATCCAGATGACTCTAAGTGAGGTGGCAGCAGTGGAGGGCTCTGTACTACGTAGTTATTTAGGAGTCCAGGTTGATGGAGGTTTTGCCGTTTTCTACCCATGGCTTCCAAGGTCCCCCTGGGTGTCAGCATCCATGCTGCAGAAGAGTAATGATCATGGAGTTGAATAACAAGAGAGGTTTTATAGACCAGGCCTTGAGCTAGCACAGTTATTCACATTCCTTGGCTGGAACTCAGTTACATGGGCACAATTAACTGTATGGGAGTCTGAAAAATGTGGTCTAGCTAAGGACCCAGAAGGATGAGAAAATGGGTTTGGTGAACAACTAGAGATGATCACATCATATTTAGGATCTGTGTGATACCTCTATATCCTTTTAATTAAGTTCCCATTTTTTTTTCTTAAACTTAGTTTGAGTTGGCTTCTGTTATTTATACCTTAATGATTTGGTGTTTTCATGATAGCCATCTTTAAAGTAGTAGAAGAGATAAAAACTGATTATTATTTTCTCAGGAAAATTGGGCCGATTTCCTCCTATGATGCATCATCACCAGGTACCCACAGGTGGCCAGACTCCTGGGGCTCATTTCCAGAGGTCTCACCTTGCAGAGGCATTTGCAAAGGCCAAAGGATCAGGTGGAGGTGCTGGAGGAGGAGGTAGTGGAAGAGGCCTGATGGGGCAGATTATTCCAATCTACGGTTTTGGGATTTTTTTATATATACTGTACATTCTATTTAAGGTAAGTGGAATCATCCTAATCATATTACATCAATGAAAATATAATATGGCAATAAAAATCAGTCTACATTAAAACTTTTTACAGTTCATAAAATTATTTCAAGTCCATCATCTCTTTAAATCTTGCCTCCTCTTCGTGAGGTACTTAGGATAGCCATTATTTCAGTTTCACATAAGAAATATTTACTCAGTGTTTAAGTGTTTTGCCCCAAAATTCACAACTAACGAGGCAGAACTAGGACTTGAACCTGGATCTTTTGGTTCTTAATCCAGTGAGTGATACAATTCAAAGCACTCCCCCGCCAAAAAAAAAAAAACAAAAAACAAACAAAAAATTGAACATCTTTACAGGCCGAAAAGGAATAAAGATTTTCTAAGAAGAACGTATTGGGATTGGCACAGTGATTTCCAAATAGCCATTTTTAAGGCCGAATAACGCACTTCATCCTCCTTTTTTCTCCACAGGAATATGAGATGCTGTTTTTAATATTATCTCCAATAATTCTAAGACAGAACTGTCCATCCTGAAATTAAGCCTGCTATTTCCTAGCTCTGGGGAGACATGGGTGTGGGTTCTTTAAAGCAGATGCTCAGTTAAGTTCCACCTCCAGGCAGGCCTTTGCAGGTCCTGGGCCCCTGTACTGTGAAGTAGAGGCAGAAGCTTCACTTTGCCCTCCTGTCTAGAGTAAGCTTCAATAAGATGAGTTCTTTCTTGCCCAGGAATTCTGCAGGCAGTCTGAGTTGAGTCTGTAAGAATGCCTGTAGGGTGCCACACATCTCTTTTAGATGAGCATGAGCAAGGAAGATGACCTGTAGGGAGATTTTTTTCCTTGTGTTAGAAATGCTCGTTCCCTGGTGCCGTAAAGAAATAGCACTTGAACATGAATTTAATTTCCTCAGCAAGGCCATTACTTTCTGCAGAAAGGGTACACTTATCAGCAGTTTTGCCAGGAGAGTACACTGAACAAAGGAGACGGTCATTTATAACCTCACGCATCCACCTTACTGCTGTGCCCGGTTTCCATTGGTTGGAATGGGACCTCACATTCTGTATTTGTGCTGATTGGCTAGTGACTTAGAACTTTTTAAAAGAGGCAAAGGCAGAGGAAAACAAAGGAAGGAGGAAGTAACTTGTGGAATGCTGAAAAAGGTAAAAACACCTTCAAATAAGGATGAGGAACAGGCTATGACCTAATGCTTGCTTGGACCAGTATAAGCATGCCAGGGCAAATATTTAGGCTAAATTGTGGGAGCTAAGAACATAAAGTACCTTGATTTCTTTATTGCAGCTAGCAGATATCTAAGCATGTTAGCACAAGTCCTTGAATAAATTTTGCTTCTAAGAGAAGTTACTATTCCTAATTAGATGGGGAGGAAAGTCTCTTTGAAGAGGAACCTCTACTTTACTGTTTACACTTGTGCCTTGATAATTTTTTACTTGGAAACCTCATCTTTTGGTGTTTTTTTTTTTTTTTTTTTTTTTTTGAGATATTTCTCTAGTGTTGCTATTTGATTTCATTTCTGACTTCATTTTTGTTTCCCAACCTTTTTTTTTTTTTACTTGATATGAGGGTTTCTGTGACTTTGAGGTTCTGAGCTGCTGTTAATGTGCTATACCTCCTTCAATTCTCAGCTCTCAAAGGGGAAAACAACTGCAGAGGATGGTGGGAAATGCTCTACTGCCACACCTGGAAACACCCACAGGAAAATTAGTAAGTGCCCCTTCTCAGTATATTCACAGGTATTATTGAGTCAAACAGTTTTATAGCCACAGGGACAGTCTGTGGGTATGTCTTAAAAGCATTTCTGAAAAGTTGCTCCAAATTAATCTGATGCCATTTTTGCCTTAGTTCTGGGAATTCTCAAAAGTTTTTATATTGATGTTGGGGTTTTAAGGGAGGGATAGCTACAAAAAGTACAGAACCATCTGTTCACTTTTTTATGTATTAGCAAATTAATATTTCACATTTGGAATGAATTCTCATTTTCAGACTTCAAAATATGGGTAGCAGAGAGGAAAATGGAGGCAGAGAAATCATATCATTGCCAAAATCAGTTTTTAGATCTAGGGAAAGAGTTTAACACTTCTGACTCTTGAAACATGGCCATCAGATACTTATTACACAACTAGAATATTCTGTGTTCTCTGGGGAAATTAAATTTGTACAACATGGCTCTTTCCTCAAGGACTCTAGAGACTAGAATGTATGTCAGGAAAATAACCTATGAAAAATTTTCCACACACAAAAAAGAGACTTGGCAAAAGCATTGCAGGAAATCATATTTATCTGGGCTGTAACTGCTTTTTGGATTTACTTCTGGATTTTCTATGAAACTAAATATCCCAGTCACACTTTGCATCGTTTTTGGAAATCTTAAATATTCACAGAATCCTTTAATAAAACTGCTGTGTTCTTCAATGAGATAGTAATGGGAAGTGCAACAGTACAATAGTTTTTTAAAAATTTGTGGTCTCTTTAACAGGTTTAGGGAGTTGTCTGTGATGGTTCTTAGACTGTTGCTTATTTTTCAGCCAGTTTTGAGCTTGCTCAACTGCAAGAAAAACTGAAAGAGACAGAAGCAGCCATGGAAAAATTAATCAACAGAGTGGGACCTAATGGTGAGAGGTAGGTTTTCATGTAACAAGACTCAGACTATTCTCATTTAGAAAATCAATTCAGGCTGGGAGCGGTGGCTGAGGCCTGGAATCCCACTTCGGGAGGCCCAGGTGGGTGGATCATCTGAGGTCAGGAGTTTGAGACCATCCTGACCAACATGATGAAATCGTTTCTACTGAAAATACAAAATTAGCCAGGCATGGTGGTGCACACCTGTAATCCCAGCTACTTGGGAGGCTGAGGCAGGAGAATCGCTTGAACCTGGGAGGCAGAGGTTGCAGTGAACCGAGATTGTGCCCTTGCACTCCAGCCTGGGCAACAAGAGCGAAATTCTGTCTCAAAAAAAGAAAAGAAAATTCAAAATTATGCTTTTTTTTGATAAATAGACCACTTATTTTCATTTTATGTACTGTCAGTTTTTAAATTGTGAATGTGTCATTTATGTATTCTTTATCATTTAACACTTTTCATTCACATACTGTCAAGCAATCTTAGTTTTCAAAAGTTTAGTGTTGTGCAAATTATTGTGAAAGTGAATAAATTTGTAACTCCTATGGGGTGAAATAACTAGGATTTAAGAAAGAAACTTTCCTAGCTGTCTAAAATAGGTATAATTTTAAGTAAAACCAGGTTATTGAACATGATGCTTTCTACTTGAGACAAAATGAGAGAAGAGAGCAAGTGTGATCACATTAGGCATTCATGTTTGTGTCAACTGTGCCAGCATATAATTAGACATGTAAATTAGATGTTAAGAGCCAAACTAGCCATTTAGAATGTCCCAAAGGGAAGATACTCCTCTTGCTACTAGGCTGGCTGAGGATCTGAAAAGGTGGCTTCAGGAGGTTGATAGAAGTGGACAACAACCAAGAAAACGTGGATGTAGAAAGGCCAGGAAAAAAAAACCAGAATGTAAGATTGAGGACAAAGAGGGGTTCAGTTTCAGCTAGGTCTTCTGGCAAGGATGGAAGGAGAACGTTAGGGTGAGTGGCAGAATCCCATGCAGAAGGAAGTGTTGAAATGTCCCTCCTGCATCTTTGTGGGCACACTGTGTACTTTTTGCCCCAAGAAATTGTTGCTCTACCTTAGCCTGTATTTGCCATCCTTTATAGTGGTAGTACCCTGTGCCCTTTCTGTGTTCACTGGCTTCAGCCTTGCCTCTGTTTGGCTGGATACAAGAGAGTGGGTATCCTCAGATTGCAGCCTCCTGACGTGGCATTTCCCTGCAACATCTGTAGTGCTGTTGAAATGACATTTGTGAAGATGAACCTTGCCTGTGTGGGCCCAGGAGCCTTGACTTTCTTTTTATCTGGAAAGCAGAGTTACTATCTGGAATGTTCCCCAAAGTTGTATAGATACATGAATATATCTTTGTGAGTGTGTAATAATAATTGATATTTATTGAACACTTACTAAGGACCACACTCTGAACTAAATGCTTTGTGTACATTATCTAATATATGACTATTTGTATGAGTGTGACTAAACCAATTTGTGCAATTATACTTTTCTGGCCTTTTCTGCCCTAACCCTGTAGCTGCCACCTACAGTCTGGGTGGAGAACTACCCAGGCTATTATAGACCGTTAGGTCTGAAAAAATATCTGTACACTCACCTGGGCCATTGGAAACCCCAGGCCACACCTAAGGGTCTTGAAAACCGTAGATGAATACCTGTGGGCAGGGCCTCTCACTTGGGAGACCCAACTCCTGGAGCTTGGGGTAAGAGACCACGTGAAGATATTTTCTCATTATTATTTATTGTTGAGTAACAGACTCCCTTAACTCAAATTACTCTACCATTCAACCCATGTACATGATCTATCTATAGCCCAAGCCAGGGATGCAATATTATAACCTCTAACTACTGTCCGTCCTCTTCATGCCAGATTTACATCTCCTTGTTGTACTACATCTGGAGTTGTACTGTCTCATTTCAGGGGCCACAGGTCCTAGCCCAAAATGTTTACTTTTTGTAAGATGCTGAGGTGTGGACTCCTTGGGAACATATTGATTGAAGCCTGCAGCATGGCAAAGATTGTAAAACTCTTTCCACCCTGCCTCTTAGGAACTGGGGAGCAGCTGTCTTCCCACTAGAGAGAGCATGGCTCCTGGCTCTTTACCAAATCTCTCATTTTTTAGTTCTAAGATGTGATTTTTCTCTCTGACACTCCTGAATCCAACATCTTTTATCCTTACAGGTAGGCCCTATGGGACTTATGCCCTAAAAACTGTAAGGGCTAAGCAGCCCATATGTTTGTATGTTTTCTGTTGGTATAACTGAATGCCACAGACTGTGTAATTTATAAAGAATGGAGGTTTATTTAGCTCATGGTTCTGGAGGCTGTGAAGTCCAAGTTTTATAGGAGGTATCTGGTGAGGGTCTTCTTGCTGCATATCGTATGATGGAAAGGCAGAAGGGCAAGCAAGCACATGCAAAAGAGGGAGGCACCAGAGGCCAGCCCCACTTTACAACAGCCCATCTTGGGATAACTAACCCACTGAGATAATGGCATTAATCTGTTCATGAGGGCTCTGCTCTCATGTCCTAATCACTGCATGAAGGCCCCACCTCTTAATACTGTTGCAATGGCAGTTAAGTTTCAACATGAGTATAGGAGGAGACAAATATTCAAACCGTAGCACCATGTTTCTACATGTTTTCCCTTTTATACTTACAGTTTGTGTCCTTTAACCTCAGTTTCTGTGGCATTTGTTCTTTTACAAGTCTGTGCTCCTATGATTATTAGAAAAGCCCAAAATATTCCAGTATTTGTTCTGTCAGATCAAAATTGTATCACATCTCTGGGTTTCTGGGGGTAAAGCAGAAGACACATTCATTTACAGCCTGTTAAGTCCTTTTATATAATATTCCATAACTGCAGGACATTGGCTTAAAATTTGAAAACTCTGCAGTTTCTGAAGCTTTCTGAAACTTTACATTAATGCTTAAGTAAGAACAGAAATATGGGGAAAGTTTTTGATATTATCTAATAAAACTTTTCAGAAAGCTTTTACTTGTGAGGGATGTAGGTCTGTACACATATTTGAATAATGAAACATCCTAGAATGTCAGTCTTGTGCCATGTTTTGTCTGATATTAAGCACAGTGTTCATCTCAAGGACACAAAGAGTAAGGAAAGGATCTAGGAATCAGAAGTGAGGTGTCCTGATTTCTGTCCTTATGACTTCGGTCCTCTCTTCCCCCACAACACACACTTATTTTGACTCTGAAGGCTTTTGAGGAGAAATGTCACGATTTGCTGTGCTTTAGAAAAATAACTCTTATAGTAATACATAGAGTGACTACATGCTAGAAGGTTATTGAAAAGGTTTCAACAAATGGTAAGAAATAGGCCAGTGAGAGTGGAAAAGTGGGGATAAATTAGGGGGACCTAATGGAAGAAAAAAAAAATCACAGGCTGTATTCCTTCCTGGAATAGCATGCCCAGTTGTAACAATTTACCTGCTAGAAGCATGGTATGGTCAAGCAGACCATGAAAAAAGCAGGGACGGTGCACCCTCTGGCAGCAAAGTGCCCTGGTGGGCATGTTGAGTACGTGCGTGGGGCTACAGATTTTTGCCATGAATTCCTGGAATGTAAACTCTTTGAGGCTAGACTTAGCCTATTTTTTTCAGTGTGTTTGTCTAGTAGCTACTAAGTAAATACTTAGTGAATTAGAATAACTATTCTTTTTTTTTTTTTTTTTTTTAATTTTTATTTTTTTTGAGACAGAGTCTCTCTTTGTCACCCAGGCTGCAGTGCTGTGGTGCGATCTCAGGTCACTGCAACCTCTATCTCCCAGGTTCAAGTGGTTCTCCTGCTTCAGCCTCCGAAGTAGCTGGGACTATAGGCACATACCACCACACCTGGCTAATTTTTGTATTTTTAGTAGAGGCAAGGTTGTTCACCATTTTGGCCAGGCTCAACTCGAATTCCTGATCTCAGGTGATCTGCCCACCTTGGCCTCCCAAAATGCTGGGATTACAGTTGTGAGCCACCGTTCCTGGCCCCTATTCACTTTTGATAAAAGCATTTGTATGCTTTTGTGGTAGAAGAGGAAATCATGACCATTCTCTGTTGAGGTCCTTTACTTCAGTTCCTGACCTCTATATACAGAGCCCACTGGACATATCTCATAGATACCTACCTATATCCTCCTCATATGATAAACAATCTATTGAATGAATGAATGTCCAAGATGGAATTCATCATCTATCCCCCAAGTGAACCTACTCTACCTTTAATTTCCGTCTCAGCAAATGGCTTTACCATCCACTTGGTTGCCCAAAGCAGAAATTAGATGTTATCCTTGATTCACCTTTTATTTTACTTCCCATATCTCATTAATCACCATGTCTTGTCATTTCTATTTAATTAATAAGCCTGTCTCCCTGCAAAAGACTGTAGGCTCTGTGAGGTCAGGGATTGTCCTTCTTAGCTATAGAGCTTAGCACAGGCACATAAAAGGCTCCAAAAAATATTAGATGAAGTAGAAGAAAGAATGAGTGAGTGAGTGCATGAGTGAGTGAATGAATACCTGTTTTTGACATAGGTCATAACTATCTCATGTGGTTTCTCTAATTTTGCCACCTTTCAGTTTTCTTTCTGTTTTCCAAACAGATGGATTATCTCTTTTGTTTTAATCCTTCAGCAGGTCCCTTTTGATTTTGAAAAAGCATAGAATCTTTAACATAGCTTACATGGTCCTGAGTGACCTGGCCTTTTGTACCTCTCTTGCTTTATCTTTCTTCGTCACTCTCTCTGTGGTCCAGCCACACCGACCACTTGCTGTTCCTCTAAAATACCTGTATGTTTTTGCCTCTGGACTTGGCATATACTTTTTCGTATGCCTAGCTCCTCTCTCCCCCGACAACACATGCTTATTTTGACTCTGAAGGCTTTTGAGGAGAAATATCACGATTTGCTATGCTTTAGAAAAATAACTCTTACAGTAATATATAGAGTGACTGTATGCTGGAACATTATTGAAAAGGTTTCAGCAAATGGTAATAAATAGACCAGTGAGAGTGGAAAAGTGGGGCCAAGTTAAGGGCACCTAATGGAAGAAAAAAAAAATCACAGGCTGTATCAGGTTTCTTGGTTGCAAGCAGCCAACTCTGGCTAGCAAAAAGTTTGAAGTACGAGGAGGCAGAATTTATTGGAAGAATGTGGGGTAGCTCATAATGTCAAAGGAACAACTGAACATCCAGGTTTCAGGAAGGGTGGTAACCAGAGCAGCTTTGGGCGTTTAGGGAGTAGGAACAAAGGGACAATCTCCTCATGGACTGTTGCCAGGATGAATTTAATGTCAAAGTATTCAGTTCAGGCTTCACTGTGTTCAAGGTCCAAAAGTAAAGTTAGCTCAACTTGGGTCCTATATCTATCCCTGAATCAATCCCTGCAGCCAAGGGAATGGAATGTGATGATTAGCTGTGGGTCACATGGCCACCCTTGAAGGAGAGGTGGGGGATGGATGGCTCACGCTAACCTTTGCACTGTGAATGGAAGATGAGTTTGTTCCCCAAAAGAAAACTACTAACCAGATAAGAGCAATGAAGAAGAATAAATAAATAGAGATGCATTGGAGATTTACAGCCAAACTGGAAGGAAGATTATGGCATTAACCAAGATAATATACAAAAGAAGGGAAAGTACATAAGGCTCTGGAGTTGAGATCGTAAGTTCAGCACTGAGTATGTCTGAGATGCCATCAGAACATCCATGTGTAATATGAAACAGCAATAGGAAATTTGGTTCTTGAGGTCAGAGCAAAGGGCTCAGGTTTGGAAGTCATTGGCTGGGAGTGAGAGATGGAGAAAATCTCCATGGAGAAAGGTAAGATCACCAAATATTTGAGGCATATCAGACTCTGCTGCAGTATCCTGAAATCTTTTACTGATCTGAGTTCTGTTCTAACCATGAATGGTGTTATTAACATCTGTTTAATTCTCTGTGCTTAACTCTTGCATTTGGAACTTGATGATTCTGCTGGGCTTACAGAATTCAAAATTCTAGTGAGGCTATTTCCCAGCTGTGCCCTTTTATTTTTCTATCATCTTAGAATCTTCCATACTCAGCCTCTTCTGGTCTTCCTGTTCATGGAGTTGCTCACGATTCTGAGCCAACTGGGACCTGGTTTCAGGAGGTGAATTTAAGATTAACTTTAACATAGTCGCAAGGCCTCCAAGTGGAAATGCCCAGGAAATTACTGGAGTTGTGAGATGGGAATTTGTGTGAAAAGTCAAGATTAATAGTAGCATTAGGACATCTTTTCTGTAGAGGTGATGGTCTAATCTGTAATACTGGATCAACTTCCTGAGGGCATGATTATAAGAATGGAGAAATGAGAGTCCTAGGATTGAGTCTTGGGAAAATTGTTTTGGGAGGTGGGTGGAAGAAAGTGAGCCAGGGTCATAGATAAAAGGAATGGTTAAAGAAGTGGGAGGAATACAAATGTCTCAATAGCTAAGGGAGGAGGAGGTTTTAAGCAGAGGATGGTCTATAGTACAGAGAAGTCAAGAAGAATGAAATGTGAGAAAAAGACCCTTGGACTTAGTAAAGTGAAAATCACTTAGGAGTAAAAGTTTTTGCAACTTTTGGTAAAATGATAGAATGGAATCCAGAATTCAGGGAGGTGGAAGAAAATAATGGATGGTGAGGAAGTGGGGATCAATCAAACTAACACATAATTATTGAGCTCTTAATAGTGATCATGGCATTGTGCCTATACTGTTGTCAACTTAATTATTACTGCCCTCTGGGAGTATCAAACCGAGTTGAGATGATAAGGAATCCATGAAAATATTCATTGCAATAAATTCAGAAGATATCATAAAGTAGACCATGATTAATGCATAATGCCAGATATGGACAATAAAGGTATACTTGTTTAGAGTGAAATGAGGATGCTTTGGTTTGGAGTTCTCTGGGAAAGCTCTTGTCTGTTCTGCTTCCTCTAGTCTACCCATCCTCTTTTAGGATAAGGGCTTCTGATTTCCCATGACTTAGGAAATAGAATTAAGACTGTTTCGTTCATTGAAGATCAGAATGCCCTGTGTACAGTCTGGAAAAGTAACATGTGCCACCTGAAGAGAAAAGAGTTTGTGATAGGCAGGTTAGCTCTTCTAGTCAGCCCCAGAAGCCTCACAGAAAGTGGGTTGTTTTAACAGTAAGAAATAGGGGTTATGTGGGACAGATGAGCAGTTTTGGAGAGTCAGGACTCCTGTACTGATGGGAAGAATAGAGCTGTCAGAGGCCCTGTAAGTATAGGATTTTAGCTGAATGTGGAACAGACAGGCATCTTTAGTAGTTCATGGCTTTGAAGCTACTTGGTGTGGAAGAAGTGGAACTCATGGTGTTTTCATTTTTCCTTTTACTGAGGTCTCTGGTAATGTTGGCTCTTCATTTTCCTCAGTTACTATCTTCATGTTGAAAGGAGAAATACTCTTTTCATTTTCCTTATTAGTCATTAAGGCTAAAGTTAGACTGAGCATAGAAATGAGTGCAGGCTCAGAACTGGGTGTTAGAAAAATAGATGACTGTCTCCATAGGCTAGTACAGAGTACATCATTTTTCCTTTGTAAGTGTTGTATTAACTTGTGTTTGGGTTTTAAGAGGAGAATAAGTAGCCTCCATTAAATCCTGCTGCTAGATAAAACTGGTCTCAAAGCAGATAGTTATCAGTCTTCTAAGTAGGACCTTGTTTGCCTAACAGTGTGATGCAGTGCTTTCCTCTAAAAGAAAATAATCACACTGTTATGCTTGAGTCTCATGTTATTTTTGCAGATATTTGCCAGAGCCACACAACTAAGTTGGGATTCAAACCAGGTTTTCCAAAATGTGGAACTTGAGCACTGTGCTTCAAGAATTGCACAGAATGTGATCAGAAGCCTGGATGGTTTTAGTTATAGTGCTTCCATTAAGTGGCAGTATGAATATATAAACAATATTTCTCCTCTGTGGACCCCAGTTTCCCCAATTTCTCTAGTCTAGATGATTGAGTTTTCAAAATTACCCACCTCTGAAATTTTAGAATCTATCCTTACACCTGCACAAGTAAATTAAGCCTGGTGATTTCTAGTAGCATAAATTTTCCTGGTTGATGCTAATGGCCTAGAACATTTTCCTTTGATGACCTTGCTTCAAAGAAAAGTGGCTTGTAGTAAATGGAGTAATGTGAGTAACAGTGAAATTGTTAGGCGATTGAGAATCAGGGCATTGAGATACACTGAAAAAACACTGAACTGAAAGCTGAGACATCTGGGGTCTGGTCCTAGTATTGACATTAACTAATTTTGGGACCTTGGGCAATCACTTGATCTATTCTGGGCTTTAGTTTTCCCATGTATAAAATCAAAACATTGGACTAACATCTCTAGTTCCCAGCTATGCAGTTGGAGGATCAATTCCCAGAATAATAATCTGCTGCAATTGCACTTTCTATTCCAGTATCCAGACAGACCATAGTGATGTTTATGTCTATTGCCTAGAAGTGTTTACCACTAAATGGTTGGATTGTCTGATATTTCTAAGCAGAGCACAGACTGTGACTTCTGACCAAGAGAAACGGTTGCTACATCAGCTCCGAGAAATCACCAGGGTCATGAAAGAAGGAAAATTCATTGACAGATTTTCTCCAGAGAAAGAAGCTGAGGAGGCTCCTTACATGGAGGACTGGGAAGGTAAACAGCATCTTCTAATTTTTTTATTAGCTGTCAGCCCAGAAAAGAGATCGTACAGATTTTCTAAAAATCAGCTTCATTATTGAGGTATAATATATAAACAGGAATATTAACCAGTTTTAAATGTACAGTTGGATGAGTTTTGACAAATGTATAGAGTTTGTATAATCACACCATAATTTTGATAAAGAACATTTCCATCACCCCAGAAAGCTCCCCCTTCTTTGTAGGTAATGCCTTTCTGCCCCTGGCAACAACTGAAGTGCTTTCTGTACATTTAATTTTGCCTTTTCTGTGTAAGTGGATTATACTGCATATGCTCATTGGCTTCTTTGATTTAGCATAATACTTTTGACATTCATGTTTGTTATTGAGTATATCCATACTTCTTCTCTTGCTGAGTAGTAGTCAGTTATATGCTTATACCATAATTTGTCCATTCACCAGTTGAGGAACGTTTGGGTTATTCCTACCTTTGCACTCTTATGACTCAAGCAGCTATAAACTTCTGCATATGAGTCTTTGTTTGAACATATATTTGTATTTTTTTGGGGTCTATACCTAGGAGTGAGATTTCTGGGTTTAAGGTAATTGTATATTTAACTTTTTTTGTTGTTGTTTTTCAAGACAGTCTCACTTTGTCGCCCAGGCTGGAGTGCAGCAGAGCAATCTCAGCTTGCTGCAACCTCTGCCTCCTGGGTTCAAGTGATTCTCCTGCCTCAGCCTCCCAAGTAGCTGTGATTACAGGTGCCTGGCACCACGCCTGGCTAATTTTTGTATTTTTAGTAGAGACAGGATTTCATCATGTTGGCCAGGCTGGTCTCGAACTCCTGACCTCAAGTGACCCACCTGCCTCAGCCCCTCAAAGTGCTGGGATTACAGGCATGGGCCACCATGCCTGACCACATGTTTAACTTTATTAGAAACTGTCAACCTGCTTTCCTAAGTAGCTCTTCTTTTTCCCTTCCCACCAGCAGTGTATGGCAATTGAAGTTACTCCACATCCTTGGTAACACT
This sequence comes from Theropithecus gelada, assembly GCF_003255815.1. NCBI lineage: Eukaryota > Metazoa > Chordata > Mammalia > Primates > Cercopithecidae > Theropithecus > Theropithecus gelada. The sequence goes on from NC_037682.1 coordinate 57,447,111, forward strand.
TGGTCTTGTCAGTCTTTTTAATTTTATCTATTCTAGTGAGTGTAAAGTGATATCTTAATTGTGACTTTAATTTACCTTTCTCCAGTGACTAATGATGATGAACATTTTTTCATGTGCTTATTTGCCATCTGCATATCTTTGAAGTGTCTGTTCAAATCGTTTGCAAGTTTTTAAATTGGGTTGATTAGGTTCTTGTTGGGTTGCAAGAGTTCTTTATATATTCTGAGTACAAGTTATTTGTCATTTCTGTATTTTGCAAATATTTTATGTAGCTTGCCTTTATATTTTCTTAACAGCATCTTTCAAAGAGTAGAAGTTCTAAATTTTGATGAAGTCCAACTTACCATTTTTTTCTTTATGAATTGCTTTTTTTTTTTTTTTTTTGAGACAGAGTCTTGCTCTGGCCCTCCAGGCCTGAGTGCAGTGGCGCCATCTCGGCTCACTGTAAGCTCCACCTCCCAGGTTCACAATCCTCCTGCTTCAGCCTCCCTAGTAGCTGGGACTACAGGCGCCTGCCACCATGCCTGGCTAATTTTTTTGTATTTTTAGTAGAGATGGGGTTTCACCGTGTTAGCCAGGATGGTCTCAATCTCCCGACCTTGTGATCCGCCTGCTTCAGCCTCCCAAAGTGCTGGGATTACAGGCATAAGCCACTGTGCCAGGCCCATTTTTTATGTTCTGTTTAAGAAATATTTGCCTAACCCAAGGTTTGCCTAACTCCCATGTTTTCTAGAAATTTTACGGTTTTAGCTTTTACATTTAGGCCTGTGATCTATTTTGAGTTAACCTTTATAGATGGTCTGAGGTATCAGGACTGAGGTTTATTTTTTTCCGTATCAAATACCCAATTGTTCAGCTTCTTTTTTTTTTTTTTTTTTTTTTTTTTTTTTTTTTTTGAGACTGAGTCTGGCTCTGTCGCCCAGGCTGGAGTGCAGTGGCCGGATCTCAGCTCGCTGCAAGCTCCGCCTCCCGGGTTTACGCCATTCTCCTGCCTCAGCCTCCCGAGTAGCTGGGACCACAGGCGCCCGCCACTTCGCCCGGCTAGTTTTTTGTATTTTTTAGTAGAGACGGGGTTTCACCGTGTTAGCCAGGATGGTCTCGATCTCCTGACCTCGTGATCCACCCGTCTCGGCCTCCCAAAGTGCTGGGATTACAGGCTTGAGCCACCGCGCCCGGCCCTCTTTTGTTACATTTAATTAGCTTGACATTTGCTTGAAAAACCAGTTGACCATGCATGTGCTTGTCTGTTCTGGGCTCTATTCTGTTCCATTGATCTGTATGTCTCTACTTGTACCAATAGCACATGGTCCTTATTACTGTGTCTTTATAGTAAGTCTTGGTTTTGGGTAGTTCAAGTTGTTCAGATTTTTTTTTCCAAAATTATTTTGGCTATTTCTTTCACTATTTCAGATAAATTTACAATTAGTTTGTCAGTTTTTATGAAAAAGCCTGATGGAATTTTGATTGGTACTGCTTTGAATCATTAAATCAATTTGGAAGAATCAATACAGTAACTATATTGAATCTTCTAGTTCATGAACATGTTACATCTCACCATTTTAGATCTTTTAAAAGTTCTCTCAGCAATGTGTGGTAGTTTCCAAGGTATAGGTCTTGCATGTGTGAGGGATACTGGTCTGTGATTTTCTTTTCCTGTAATGTCTTTGGTTTTGATTTCAGGGTAATCCTGGCCTCATAAAATACATTGGGATGTGTTCCTTTTTCTGTTTTCTGGAAAAGTTTCTGTAGAGTTACTGTTATTTATGCCATACAAGTTATGTGGAATTCTCCAATGATATTATCTTGGTCTGGAGTTTTGTTTTCTTTTTTCTTTTCTATTCTTTTCTTTTCTTTCCTTCCTTTCTTTCTTTTTCCTTTTTCCTTTTTTTCTTTTCCTTTTTCTTTCTTTTCTTTCTTTTGTTTTTCTCTCTCTTTTTTTTTTCAGGGTCTTGCCCTGTTGCCCATGAACAGTGGCACATGATCATAGCTCACTGTTTGACCTCCTGGGCTGAAGCAACCCCCCAACCTCAGCCTCCTCGGTAGCTGGGCCTACAGGCATGCACCACCATGCCTGGCTAATTTTTCAATTTTTCAATTTTTTAAATTTAAAAAATTAGCCAGGCATGGTGGTGCATGCCTGTAGGCCCAGTTACTCATGCCTGGTCTTGTACTCCTGGTCTTAAGCAATCTTCTGGTCTTGGCCTCCCAAATGGTGGGATTATGGGTATGAGCCACTGTGCCCAGTTGACCTGGAGTTTTCTTTGTGGGAAGATGTCTATGAATTTAATGTATTTTATGGATATAGTGCTATTCAGGTCATTCACTTCTTGAGTGAACTTTGATACTTTGTATCTTTCAAGGAATTTACATAGTTCATCCATGTTGTCAACTTTGTTATTAGTATAAAGTTGTTCATAATATAGTCTAATTATCCATTTAATGTATGTAAGATCTGTAGAGATGCACTCTCTTCTATTCTTGATCCTGGTAATTTGTTTCTTTTCCTGATCAAGCTGCCCAGAGCTTTATCAACCTTGTTATCTTTTCAAAGAACTATGTTTTGGTTTCTTTTTTTTTTTTGGTTTGTTTCTTATTTCATTGACTTGTGTTTCTTTCTTTCTGGTACTTTTGGTTTAATTTGCCTTTTTCTAGTTTCTCAAGGTGGAAGCTTAGACCCATGACCTATATTTTTGGCCATTATTTTATTAATGATCTGTGTCTTTGTATCTCTCTTATTTCTTTCTGGCTCTCCAGTTGCATATATGTTTGATATTGCCCCACAGGTCATGTAAGTTCTGTTCACTGTTTTTCAGGTTTTTTTTTTCCTTACCATGCTTAGTTTTGAATAGTTTTTCCAGCTATGTCTTCAGGTTTATTTGTGTCTTCTTCTACTGTATCTAACCCACTGTTAATCTTATTCAGTGTTTTTTAATTTCAGATATTATCATTTCTAGAAGTTTCATTTGGGTCTTTTTTATATCTCATTTATTCATATTTTACTCTACTTTCTTAAACATATGAGGCATATCTGTAATAGCTTTCTTGACTGTTTTAATTGCTAATTTCATCATCCATGCCATTTCTTGGAATGTTTCTGTTGACTAATTATTCTCCTGGTAATGGGTCCTAATTGCTTTTTTTTTTTTTTTTCCCATACCTGATAGGTTTTGATTTGATGATGGATATTACAAACTTTACATTGTTAGGTGCTGGATTTTGTTTTAGTGCTTTAAATAGTGTTGGATTTCATTAGGTTAGCAGTTAGGTTAGTAGAAAACAGTTGAATCCTTTAAGGCTTTAGCATTTTTTAGGTTGGGTCCAGAACAGCCTTTATTCTAGGGCTAATTTTTTAGTTATATGCTTATACCATAATTTGTCCATTCACAAGTTGAGGAACGTTTGGGTTGTTCCTGGCTTTGCACTCTTATGACTCAAGCCGCTATGAACTTTTGCATATGAGTCTTTGTGAATATTTATAGCAGGTTACTTTTAATAGCCAAGAACTGGAAACAACCTGAATGTCTTTTAGGAGGTGAATGAACTGTGGTATATAAATACTGTGGTATACACTCAGCAATAAAAAGGAATGAACTATATGTACAACAACCTAGATGAATTTCCGGAGCATTATGCTGAGTGTAGGGGGAAAAACTAATTCCCAAAGGTTACATACTATATGATTCCATTTATAATTGACATGGCAATATTATAGAAATAGAGAACTGATCAGTTGTTGCTAGGAGTTAAGACAGGAATAGGAGTAGGAAAGAGTGAGTGTGCCATGAAAGGGCAACATAAGGGATCCTTGTGGTGATGGAAAATGTTCTGTATACTGACTGTATCAATATTAATATCCTGGTGGTTATATTGTAGTATAGTTTTGCTAGATGTTGCCTTTGGGAGAAACTGGATAAAGGGTACATGAGATTTCTGTATTACTATTAGTATTATTTTTTAAAGGGATAGGGTCTTAACCATGTTGCCCATGCTGGGGCTCAGGCGATCCTCCCACCTCAGCCTCCTGAGTAGCTGGGACTCCAGGTGCATGCCACTGTGCCTGGCTTGTATTATTTCTTATATACTGCCAGTGAATCTGTAATTATCTAAAAATAAAAAAGGTTAATTTTTTTAAAAAGCAACACAAATTCTAAGGGAAAAGATTGTATAACTTAAATACATAAAACTTTTACCTTCTGCAGATCAGAGAATATTATACAGTTTAAAGGACAAGAATAAACTGGAAAAATATTTATAACAAATATAATTGAAAAAAGTTATCTTTTTTTTTTTTTTTTTTTTTTTTTTTTTGAGACAGAGGCTTGCTTTGTTGCCCAAGTTGGAGTGCTGTAGCTTGATATCTGCTCATTGCAATCTCTACCTCCTGAGTTCAAGTGATTCTTGTGCCTCAGCCTCCCAAATAGCTGGGACTACAGTCATGCGCCACCATGCCCAGCTAATTTTTTTGTTTTTAGTAGAGATGGGATTTTGCCATGTTGGCCAGACTGGTCTTGAACTCCTGGCCTCAAACGATCTGCCCACCACAACCTCCCAAAGTGCTGGGATTACAGATGTGAGTCACTGCATCTGGCCAATATCTTTAATATGTTAAAAAATTCTTGAACTAATTTAGAAAACACTGATATCCTTACAGATAAGCAGTTCACAAAGAGAAAAAATGCAGCCAGCTATGAAACATATAAAAAAGTATTTTAATCTCACAAGTAATTAATGAAATGAAATTCAGTTTTTCCTCCAAATTGCAGTTTTCATTGTTCCCCCTCTACCTACCTTTTAGGTTTTGTTGAAAATATATGGAATTTTAACTACAAGTGATATTAATTTTTAAAGATACTAACCTTTTCTGTTTTAAGTGTCATTTCTTAACAGTAGCATTAAATTCCTAGGCCACATTATCAATACTTATTTTATGTTGATAATTCTTACAGATTTCATTGTTAACCACTGTCTCATATATAGCATCATTTTTCTTGAATTTAAATTTTGACTAAGTTTTGTATTTGTCAAGAATATCTTCATATTTCTTTCCCATATAATATTGTGTACTGAGTACTTGGATATCTGTACATATTTTTCACCTGTACACAAACAAATTGTTTGGCTGCATATAAAATCATTGATTATGCCACTTTCCCTAAAAAGTTAGAAAATATTGCTTCATTCTTTACTTTAATTTGATGTTGAAAATGAGAAATCTTATCCTGGTCTGCTCCTTTTTCTCAATAGGTTACCTGTTTTTAGTTAGCTAGCTTGCTTGTTTTCTGTCTGGAAATTTGTTTTTTCTTTCTTTTCTTTTTTTTTAAAATTATACTTTAAGTTCTAGGGTACATGTGTACAACGTGCAGGTTTGTTACATAGGTATACATGTTCCATGTTGGTTTGTTCCACCCATCAACTCGTCATTTACATTAGGTATTTCTCCTAATGCTATCCCTCTTCCAGCCCTCCATCCCCTGACAGGTCCCAGTGTCTGATGTTCTCCACCCTGTGTCCAAGTGATCTCATTGTTCAGTTCCCACCTATGAGTGTTTGGTTTTCTGTCCTTGTGATAGTTTGCTAAGAATGCTGGTTTCCAGCTTCATACATGTCCCTGCAAGGGACATGAACTCATTCTTTTTTATGGCTGCATAGTATTCCATAGTGTATATATGCTACATTTCCTTAATCCAGTCTATCATTGATGGACATTTGGGTTGGTTCCAAGTCTTTGCTATTGTGAATAGTGCCGCAATAAATGTACGTGTGCATGTGTCTTTATAGTAGCATGATTTATAATCCTTTGGGTATATACCCAGTGATGGGATTGCTGGGTCAAATGGTAATTCTAGTTCTAGATCCTTGAGGAATCGCCACACTGTCTTCCACAATGGTTGAACTAATTTGCACTCCCACCAACAGTGTAAAAGTGTTCCTGTTTCTCCACATCCTGCCCAGCATCTATTATTTCCTTACTTTTTAATGATTGCCATTCTAACTGGCGTGAGATAGTATCTCATTGTGGGTTTGATTTGCATTTCTCTGATGACCAGTGATAGCATTTTTTCATATGTCTGTTGGCTGCATACGTGTCTTCTTTTGCGAAGTGTCTGTTCATATCCTTTGCCCACTTTTTGATGGGGTATTTTGTTTTTTCCTTGTAAATTTGAGTTTTTTGTAGATTCTAGATATTAGCCCTTTATCAGATTGGTAGATTGCAAAAATTTTCTCCCATTCTGTAGGTTGCCTGTTAACTCGAATGGTAGTTTTTTTTTTTGCTGTGCAGAAGCTCTTTAGTTTAATTAGATCCCATTTGCCAATTCTGGCTTTTGTTGCCATTGCTTTTGGTGTTTTAGTCATGAAGTCCTTGCCCATGCCTATGTCCTGAATGGTATTGCCTAGGTTTTCTTCTGGGGTTTTTATGGTTTTTGGTCTAACATTTAAGTCTTTAATCCATCTTGAATTAATTTTTGTATAAGGTGTAAGGAAGGGATCCAGTTTCAGCTTTCTACATATAGCTAGCCAGTTTTCCCAGCACCATTTATTAAATAGGGAATCCTTTCCCCATTTCTCATTTTTGTCAGGTTTGTCAAAGATCAGATGGTTGTACATGTGTGGTGTTATTTCTGAGGCCTCTGTTCTGTTCCATTTGTCTATATATCTGTTTTTGTACCAGTACCAGGCTGTTTTGGTTACTGTAGCCTTGTAGTATAGTTTCAAGTCAGGTAGCGTGATGCCTCCAGCTTTTAAAAATTCTGAATTTGGTCAGATAATCTGTGCATGTCTGAGTGTGTACGAATGTGTGGATTTTTCATAGTATTTTTGTCAAGCATTTAGTGAGTCCTTCCCATCGGAAGACTCAAGGCTTTCTTCAGCTAAAGGATATTTTATTTTATAATCTCTTTAATTATTGCTCCCATTTACCCTATTTTGTTCTCTCGTTCTAGAAGTCCAGTAATTCTGAAATTGGATATTGTTGATAGTTTGCCATGCAGCTTATCTTTTTTCCTCATAATTTCCACTTCTTTATCATTTTATCTTTGTGCTGGGAGAATTCCTCAACTTGGACTTTAAATATACTAATTTGGTTTTCAGCCGTGTCCATTTCAATCTGCTATTTTCTTTTTCTTTTTTTTTTTTTTTTTTTTTTTTTTGAGACAGAGTCTCGCTCTGTCTTCCAGGCTGGAGTGCAATGGCGCGATCTCAGCTCACTGCAACCTTTGCTGTCTGGGTTCAAGTGATTCTCTTGCTTCAGCCTCCCAAGTAGCTGAAACTACGGGTGCCCGCCACTACTCCCGGTTAATTTTTTTGTATTTTTAGTAGAGACAGGGTTTCACCATGTTGGTCAGGCTGGTCTCGAACTCTTGACCTCAGGTGATCCAACTGCTTCAGTCTCCCAAAGTGTTAGGATTACAGGAGTGAGCCAATGCACCTCACCCAATCTGCTATTTTCTTGCTGAGCATTAATTTTTTTTTTATTTACAATTATGGCTTTCTATTCAATAGCTCCTTTTTATTTCTTGTTTGCTCCCTTTTTAAATTGAAGCCTGGCTAGGTTTTATCAATGCAGTATCTTCTTGAATATTATTGGGAATATCAATCATAAATTGGTTGATATTAACTCCTATTTCCTGCACTATTTTATTAGAGACTATTGGCATAGTTTGTTTTGGTTAGTTTTGTTCCCTCATTTTGAACTGCTGGTTTTCTCATAGGAGCAGTGAATTTTTGTTGCTTGCTTATATTTTTAATGATGTTCTTTTTTTTATTTATTTTTTTTTTTTGAGACAGACTCTCGCTCTGTTGCGCCCAGGCTGGTGTGCAGTGGCGCGATCTTGGCTCACTGCAAGCTCTACCACCTGGGTTCATGCCATTCTCCTGCCTCAGCCTCCCAAGTAGCTGGGACTACAGGCTCCTGCCACCATGCCTGGCTAATTTTTTGTATTTTTAGTAGAGATGGGGCACTGTGTTAGCCAGGATGGTCTCGATCTCCTGACCTCATGATCCACCCGCCTCAGCCTCCCAAAGTGCTGGGATTACAGGTGTGAGCCACCGCACCCGCCCTTAATGATGTTCTTGAGTAACCAGTAATGTTGGCTCACATAGGCTACCTCAGCAGTTTTATGAGTTATTATTTGATTTTCCTCAGGGGGCCTCTTCCTCTTTTAAAAAGAAAATTATTTATTTTAATGAATACATAAAAGTATATATATCGATGTTTTTATATATGTATACACTGTGAAATGGCTAAATCAAGCTATTTAACATATGCATTACCTCACATACTTAAGGATTTTTGTGGTGAGAACACTTAAAATGTACTCTGTTAGCAATTTTCAAATATACAACATACTGTTATTAACTGTAGTCTGTACAATATATAATAGATCTCTTGAACTTACTTATTCCTCCTATCCAGCTGAAATTTTATGTCCTTTGACTAGCATTTCCCTGATACCCCCAGCTTCTGATAACCACTATTTTATTTTCTTTATGATCTTGACTTTTTTACACTCCACATATAAGTGAAATCACGCTGTATCTGTCTTTGTGTGCCTGGCTTATTTCGGTTAACATAATGTCCTCCAAGTTCATCCATGTTGTCATAAATAACAGGATTTCCTTTTTGAAAGCTGAGTAGGTCAGGTGTGGTGGCTCACGCCTGTAATCCCAACACTTTGGGAGGCTGAGGCAGGTGGATCACTTGAGCCTAGGAGTTCAAGACCAACCTGGATAACACGGTGAAACCCTGTCTCCACAAAATACAAAAGATTGCTAGGTATGGTGGCATGTGCCTAGTCCCAGCTACTTGGGAGGCTGAGGTGGGAGGCTGAGATGAGTCCAAGAGGTGGAGATTGCAGTGAACTGAGATTGTGCCACTGCACTCCAGCCTGGGTGACAGTGTGAGACCTTGTCTCAAAAAAAAAGAAAAAAAAAACAACTGAGTAGTATTCTGTTGTGTATATGTGCCACATTTTCTTTATTCATCCATTCATGGATGTTCAGATTGATGCTATAGTGTGGCTATTGTGAATAATGCTGCAGTGAACATGGGAGTGCAGATATCTTTTTGACGGACTGATTTCTTATCTTTTGGATATATATCCAGTAGTGGTATTGCTGGATCATATGATAGTTCTATTTTTAATTTGTTGAGGAGTCACTATACTGTTTTCCATACTGACTGTACTAGTTTACATTCCCAGCAATAGTATATAAGGGTTCCCTTTTCTCTACATCCTCGCCGACACTTATTATTGCCTTTTGTCTTTTTGATAATAGCCATTCTAACAGATGTGGTGATATTGTGGTTTAAATTTGCAATTCTTGAATGTTTAGTGATGTTGAGCACTTTCTCATATGCCTGTTGACTATTTTTAATGTCTTCTTCTGAGAAGTGTCTATTTATATCCTTTGCCTATTTTTAAATTAGGTTTTCTTTTGCTATGGAGTTGAGTTCCTTATATATTTTATATATTAACCCATTATCAAATATATGGTTTGCAAATATTTTCTCCCATTACATAGATTGTCTCTTCACTCTGTTGTTTCCTTTGCTGTACAGAAGCTTTTTGCAGTAATCCCATTTGTCTGTTTTCACCTTTGTTGCATGGGCTTTTGGTGTCATATCCAAAAATATCATTGTCCAGACCAATGTCATGGAGCTTTTTCCCTAGGTTTTCTTCTAGTAGTTTTACAGTTTCAGGTCTTAGGTTTAAGTCTTCAGTGCATTTTGAGTTGATTTTTGTAAACATGAGGTGTGAGATGAGGGTCTGATTTCACTGTTTTCCATGTGGATATCCAGTTTCCCCAACACCATTTATTGAAGAGATTGTTCTTTGACCTTTTTGTGTTTGTCATTTGACCTATGTATATGTGTGTATGTTTTATTTTTTGGCATCTTTGTTTAAAAAAATTGACCGTAAATGTGTGGATTTATTTCTGGGCTTTCTATTCTGTTCCATGAGTCTGTATGTCTGTTTTTATGCCAGTAACATACTGTTTTGATTACTATAGCTTTGTAGTAGATTTGGGAATCAGGCACTGTGATGCCTCTGGCTTTGTTCTTTTTGTTCATGATTGCTTTGGCCATTTGGGGTCTTTTGTGGTTCCATATGAATTTTAGAATTGTTTATTCTATTTCTGTGAAAAATTGTCATTGAAATTTTGATAGGGATTGTATTGAATCTGTAGATTACTTTGTATACTATGGACATTTTAGTAATATCAGTTCTTCCAATCCATAAACAGGACATCTTTTCATTTTATTTGTGTCTTCTTCAATTTCTTTCATCAAAATTTTATAGTTTTCAGTTCAGCCTCCCAAGTAGCTGGGATTACAGGCATGCACCACCACGCCCAGCTAATTTTGTATTTTTAGTAGAGGTGGGGTTTCACCTTGTTGGTCAGGCTGGTCTCGAACTCCTGACCTCAGGTGATCCACTCACCCCAGCCTCCCAAAGTGCTGGGATTACAGGCGTGAGCCACTGCACCCAGCCTATACTTTCTTTTTTTTTTTTTTTTTTTTTTTTTTTTTTTTTTTTTTTTTTTTGAGGCGGAGTCTTCACTCTGTCCCCCAGGCTGGAGTGCAGTGGCACCATCTCGGCTCACTGCAAGCTCCGCCTCCCGGGTTCGCGCCATTCTCCTGCCTCAGCCTCCCGAGTAGCTGGGACTACAGGCGCCGCCACCACACCCGGCTAATTTTTTGTATTTTAGTAGAGACGGGGTTTCACCTTGTTAGCCAGGATGGTCTCGATCTCCTGACCTCGTGATCCGCCCGCCTCGGCCTCCCAAAGTGCAGGGATTACAGGCGTGAGCCACCGCGCCCGGCCTATACTTTCATATATATATATATTTGTGTTACTAAATAGTGTCCCTTGCTCTCTACTTGAAGAACACCCTTGAGCATTTCTTATAAGATAGATCTTGTGCGGATAAGCTCCTTCAACTTTTGTCTGGCAGAGTGTTTGTTTTTTCCTCATTTCTGAAGGAGAACTTTGCCAACTACAATATTCTTGGTTGACCTTTTTTTGTTTTTGTTTTCCATAAGCATTTTGAATATATTTTCCCACTCTTTTCTGGCCTTTAAGGTTTCTGCTGATAAATCTGTTAGAACTCACTTATATGTGATCTACGTTTTTTCTTTTGCTGCTTCCAGCATCCTCTCTTTTATTTTTGATAGTCTGATTATAATACTTCTTGATATAGTCTTACTTGAGTTCAGTCTGATTGGAGACTTTTGACCTTCCTGTACCCAGATATTTATAACTTTCCCCAGATTTGTATAGTTTTCTGCTATTATTTCTTTAAACTTTCTATCCTTTTGTCTCTCTCTCCTCCTTCTTGAACTCCAGTTCCCATAAATCCCATAAGCTGCCCCATAAATCCCATAAGCTTTCTTTCTTTTCATTCTTTTTTTCTCACCCAACTGTATATTGTCAAATAATGTCTTTAGATTCAAAGGTTCATTCTTTTGCTCAATCAGTTTTGCTGTCGATACTCTCTATTGCATTTTTCATTTCATTTCTCAAATTTTTCAGCTGTAGAATTTCTATTTGATTTTTTATATGTAATTTCAATCTCTTGTAAATTTATTTATTTATTTATTGTTTTCCTGGTTTCCTTTAATTGTTTCTCGGTATTTTCTTGAAGTTCGCTGAGTTTCCTTAAAACAGTTATCTTGAATTCTTTGTTAGGCAATTCATGTTCATGTGTCTTTATTTCCTTTTTTTTTTTTTTTGAGACGGAGTTTTGTCTTGTTGCCCAGGCTGGAGTGCAATGGCATAATCTCGGCTCACTGCAACCTCTGCCTCCTGGGTTCAAACAATTCTCCTGCCTCAGCCTCCAGAGTAGCTGGAATTACAGGCACCTGCCACCATGCCCGGCTAACTTTTTGTATTTTTAGTAGAGACAGGATTTCACCATGTTGGCCAGGTTGGTTTTGAACTCCTGACCTCAGGTGATCTACCTCTCTTGGCTTCCTCAAGTGCTGAGATTACAAGCGTGAGCCACCGCGCCCCGGCATATCTTCATTTCTTTAGGGTCTGTTCCTGGTGCTTTATTTTGTTCATTGGTGGCAACATGTTTCCCTGATTGTTCTTGATCCTCATGGCTATGCATTGGTGTCTGTGCATTTGAAGAAGCAGGGACTTATGCTGGTGAATGGTTTTTGCATACTGGCTTTGTCTGGAAAAGCCATTCACCAGTCAGCATGCCCAGAGATTCTGGATAGGCCATTTGGTGTGATCTGCAGGTGGCCTTGCTGCTAGAGTCCTTAGGCAGGGTGGCCTGGTGCTGAGTCCATGGGGTTGGGGTTGAATCCTGGATCCCCTGGGGTGTACCTGTTGATTAAATCCTCAGGCATGGACCTGGAGCTCGTATCTTGTGCGGAGAGGCTATCCCAAAGCCTAGGTCCGCAAGGGCTGACCTGGGGCTGGACTGGGCCTTGAGCCTGGGACTTCAGAGATTGGCCAGATGCTAGAATGAACATGGTGCCTGGGTCCACTGAAATGGGCCTGGAGTCTGAGTCTGATGGATGTGTCTGGAGGCTAGGTCCATTAGGGCTGGCCTGGGTCCTGGGGCCACAGGCCCCAGCCTAGAACCTAGGTCCATAGAGGCAGTCCTGGGGTTCTGAGGGCCAGCCCAATGCTAGGGTCTACTGGGTTGGCCTAGACCCAGGGTCTGCTGGATTGTGGGAATGCAGGGGCCAACCTGAAAGTAGCGGGGGTCAGAGACTAGCCTGGCACTGGGCAGGCCTGGAGTCTGTGTCTGCAGGTGCTGGCCTGGTAACTGAAGTTAGGGGTGCCAATTTGGCATTGGGGCTACACGGGCAGACCTGGCCCTGGTTTTGTCTGGAACCTAGGGTGGGACTGGATTATGGGACCATAGTTGCTGGCCTGATGCTTGGTAGGCCCGGAGTCTGTATCTGCAGGGGCCAGCATGGAGGCTGGGTTTGTGGGTACAGGCATTATGACTAGGGAGGCAGAGCTGGACTGAGGCCTGGTGTTGGGGTAGGCTGAGAGCCTGAGTCTGGGTGGCCTTCCCTCTTAGAGCAGATAGTCATGAAAATTCAAAGGTAAGCTTTGTTCTAGGTGTGGGAAGGCAGGGACATGCCAGCAAATGGACTTCTTTTAAGCATTCAGTGGCTGGGAGCTGACTAGCAAGCAGCTTTTCCAGCTCCTGTCCTTGACCATGGAGGCTGAGGGTCTTGGGTAGCTAAGCTCCACTTTACCTAGTATTCCATCCACAGTAAGTTGAGCCTTGCAATAAAGACTGCATTGGCAAAATTCTTAACATACTACTGTGAGTGCTGGTGAGGGTGTGATAAGATGGACAGTCTTTGTATCACTGGTAAGATTGAAAATTTATACCACTCTTCTGGAAAGGAATTTGGCAGAGTATAGAAAAGACTTTTAAAATGTCCATTCCCTTTGGTCTAGTTTTCATATTTATAGAAATCTATCTTAAAGAATTAAGGAAGTGGACATAGACTTACATTAAGAGATCTTAACTTGTATACTACTTATAATAGGGGAAAATTGGAAAGAATCTAAATGTCCTAGAAAAGAGGACTAGTAAATCATGTCAGTTATGTAGCTATATGATGAGGTGTTTTGCAGCCAGCTTTCAAATGCCTAATGACATGGAGAGATGCTCATGATATAATGTTGAATTGAAAAACATCAGGATATAACCTTTTATGCACAAATATGATCCTTCTTTTTAAAAAAAGGGAATAAGAAAATACATGTTGGCTGGGCGCAGTAGCTCATGCCTGTAATCCCAACACTTTGGGAGACCGAGGTAGGTGGATCACCTGAGGTCAGGAGTTTGAGACCAGCCTGGCCAACGTGGTGAAACCCCATCTCTACTAAAAATACAAAAAATTAGCCAGGTGTGGTGGAATGCACCTGTAGTCTCAGCTACTCAGCAGGCTGAGGCAGGAGAATCACTTGAACCATGGACGTGGAGGTTGCAGTGAACCGAGATTGCACCACTGCATTCCAGCCTGGGCAGGTCTCAGAGCGAGACTCCGCCTCAAAAGAAAAAAAGAAAAGAAAAGACATGTTTTATATGGTTAAAAGGCCAGAAAAAAGCAAATTATTATGAGTGATGATATGGGTGATTTGTGTTTTCTTTTTTAAATTAGCCTGTATGTTTTCCAAATTCTCTACAAATGAGTCTGTATGATTTTTATAGTCAGAAAAAGCAGTGAATGTAGAAATGTCTCCACACACCCTACATTGCACCAAAAAAGACTTATTTGTCACAGTTTGTAGGCACAAAGTGGTTTACGTTAGGGTTGAATTTGCCAATTATCATAATGGGCAAATGGGTTCTGAATCCTCCAGCTTTCTGCACTGTATCGTGATCACTGCCGCTGGTGCCAGTACTGGTGTGTGAGCTCCAGCACGGCCCATCTGCTGCTCAGGCTTGCTTGGCTGACACAGATTTATTTCATTTCGTTTGGTAATTTGGCAACAGTTTCTCTTTTCTCATTATCCTAGCTGGGATTCAGTACCAGTGTTATTCATTTTGTTTACCAGTTTGTTGTTTTCTTTTGTTCCATTTTGTGAAGATGAAGAAGCCAACAACAGGAATTCTGTCTTCCAAAAATGCAGTGCTTGTCCTTCGGGATCTTGGGCATGTCTTGCTAAAGTGCTCTCTATTTTTGACACTTGCAAGCCATTTCAATTGTTTTGATAAATAGAAAGCTTCATGGGGTATTTTTCAAAGAGCTTAGCATTCCTTTCCTCTCCCCCCTTCACCAAGGAAGATTTGGAAATTGTTCCAAATAGAAATTATAAACATTAGCCTGGAGCCGTGCTCTGATATTTGATGCCTTTTTTTTTTTTAAACTAAAGGCTCACGTTGTTTGTTTAATCTTCATCAGTACTGCAAAAACACGTGGTATAAGACTTAACTCTGCCCCAAGCACCCTACACATAAGAAGGGATTTTCATCTGAATTGGTTTGTATTTCAGAGCATTGGGATAGTCAGCCAGATTGCTAAGAATTTGCTCAAGTGAAACTTTAGAACTATTGGAATCTTAAGAGATGTCTTCAGTGGATCTATTAGGATAAGATGGCTGCTGCCTGAGAATCCTCTTTGAACCTGACACAATTTCTTTTTGAGGAGACATTCTTTGTAATACTTTGTGCTACTTTTCTCTCTAGGTTACCCTGAAGAGACTTACCCAATTTATGACCTTTCAGAGTGTATCAAGCGTAGGCAAGAAACAATTTTGGTGGATTACCCTGACCCAAAAGAGCTTTCTGCTGAAGAAACAGCTGAGAGAATGGGAGTGATAGAAGAGGAAGAATCAGATCATTTGGGTTGGGAAAGTCTGCCCACTGACCCCAGAGCCCAGGAAGATAATTCTGTCACCTCGTGTGATCCAAAGCCAGAAACATGTTCCTGCTGTTTTCATGAAGACGAGGATCCTGCTGTCTTGGCAGAGAATGCTGGATTCAATGCAGATAGCTACCTTGAGCAAGGGGAAACCACTAAAGAAGAGTGGTCCCAGGACTTTAGAGATGAAGGGTTGGGCATCAACATCAATAAAGCATATACAGGCAGCATGCTGAGGAAGCGTAACCCCCAGGGTTTAGAGTGAAAACAGCCAGTCTGAAGTATCCATTACTCAAGTCCCAAGGTGACCTTTCTCTCCTCAGATTTCCTTCTTGGCCCTGTGCCCTGTACTTTCTTCACTGTGTTCAAGTGTCATAGCTATCAGGCCACTATCACGGATATCATGTATCCTTCCTGGTGCTCACACACCTGTCACCTTGTAAAACATGGACATTAGTGTGAACACAGGACAGCTTTGCTCTTTCTCTTCCTGCCTTTCCCCTATCAGAGAAGTTGATCCATTAAGTAATTATGTTTGGTCTATTGTAGTTACAGATGGAACCACTCAGGGGCAAAGGTCTGACTCTTCCTGGTAGGTGTAACAGATAGTTCACCTGTGAACGAACATCAGCTTACAGATGATGACTTAAGGTTGCAAGAATGAAGATTTCAGACTCCAAGATGCCTTATTCTTTGGGCCTTGAGCAGGTTAGTGGTCCCCTGGGGAAAAGAGAACATTTTATTTGTGGGGCTGGGCCCAGAGCAGGGTAAGACTGCTCTCTGAGCTGAAGCCTCTTCCTTGCAGTGAGGGTCTTCCTAGGAACATTGATGCTGCCTCAAACGTCCTCTTTTCTCCAGAGTAGGGAAGACTCCCACTGATCTGAGAATGAGCCCAGAGGCTTGTTTGGGGACTGTTTTACTCTGATACTGCCTGGATATCTAGCTTCCTTGACCCCTGTTCTGCTTAACAGAACTGCCAAGCCCAGAAGTACCTTTGCACTCCTGGTTTTCAGTGGACAGAGGAAGCTTTAGATAAAGACTTTAGACCCTGCCTTGCAGAGACAAGACTTGAGGCCATTGAAGCTGTAGGAAGGCCTGCCCAGGGATGGTCCTGCCATGAGGAGGCTGCAGCCCTATAAGAGGGCTGAAGATTGTGAATTCTGCTCCTGCCATGAGGAGCTCAGAAGGCCAGGAAGCCGGCAACTGGGGAGAGAATCTGTGCGCTTATGGACAGTCCTTACCTAAAGCTGTTTCTGAATGTTGCACCCTTTGAGAAATTTGTTCTCAAAAGCACATAAATTGAAACAGAAATGAGAACTGATCTTGTATACAAAGTGCCAACTCAACAGGGAAGTTGGAGTATGTCTGTTGCAGAGAACCAGTGTAGCAGCATCCAGGGGTAGAGACCATATGTTCCATACTCAGATATTTGGGTTTTTTGAGAGAGCTGGGGAAAGTCGCAACTAGATTAGGCCTGGGAGATTTTGACCAAACTAAAGGCCTTTTCTCCTTACTGCATCTGACACATGTCTTGAGACAAGATAGTACCCATGAATTACATCATGAAGTATGTGTGAATTCAGTTTACATGTAAGACCTGAGAGTTTGAAGAGGGCACATTCCCAAAGACATTCCCAGTCATGAAATGTAGAAGACTGGAAAATTAAGAAATTATGTAAAGGTAGATACGGCTTTTAGAGTTACATTATGCTTGGCATGAATAAGATGCCGGGAAAATAGTTTAAAATCATACATCAGCATACAGACTGCTGTTAGAAGGTATGGGATCATAGTAAGATAATCTGTCAGCTACTACTAGGCATTTATTGTTAATTGAGCTACAGAGAAAAGTCATTCAAGACTGAATTTATGAAAGTATATTGCATCTATCTCTGTGTAGAACATTTGCTTCACATTGTAAAGAATGCAGTTTAAAATGTATTGAATGCAATCTAGATGTACACTAAAGGTCAAAAATAACAGGTGCTCTTTACTGTTTCGATAAATTGCTTTCTGTTATTTCCCTTCGTTTACTATGAGGGGTTGATTTATGAGGAGAGCTCTGGGTTCCTCGCTCAGATTTCCTTTTTGTCCTAGGATATGATTCCCTTATTAGAGATAAATACTTCTGTTTTCTTCTAGCTAATTCATTCATTTAGCAGTCAGTTGCTCAGTGCTAGGTACTAGGAACAGAGGCTCAATTTCTGCTCTCAAAAAACTCAATATAATGAGAGAGAGCCTGACAGATAAAATGAACTATGACTCTATAAGAGGGCTCAAGATTGTGAATTCTGCAGGCAGAGAAACATGAGCCATGGTCTGTCCCTGCATTTTCTAGCTGTGGAATCTTGGATCGGCTCCTTAACTGGTCTGAGCTTTGGCTTCAGGGTAGTAAAGGGAAGAGTATTAAAAGTTCTGGTTAAATGAAATCTGTGTGTGTGTGTGTGTGTGTAAAACAGCATTGGTTCTAGCTCATACATGATAACCACTCATTAAGTGGTAATTATGTTTTTATTATAAGGGCTATGCTATAATTCAGACATGGGCCCAAAACTACAGGAAAGAGAAATTGTTTTTGCTAAAGTATTTCCAAGACACTTCAGTTTCTTGGGAGGTGGGCCTTGAGGCATGCTAAGAACTTCTTCAGGTGGGCAAAGAAGAGAGGACATTCTTGGCAGAAAGAGATGTTGAAAAAAGCAGTAGGTGTGAAAATACATGGATGTTCAAGTATTTTGATGAGGCTGTTATGTAAAGTGTTGTTAGTCTTTGGGGAAAATTGGCTTATGGAAATTCCTGCCAGAAGTACTAAGCCCTTATGGTAGTTCTTCCTGCCCTAGCTCTTGGTTGGTTTATATATAAGGAATATATTTGTGTATGTATATATCAGACATTTGGATGTACCTTTCAGTTATTTAGAATTCAGACAATTCTTTTTGGATTTTCCAGAATTATTTTATCCTTCAGGGATGATAGTTATGTGTGTATACAACCCAGGATGACAAAATCATGGGACTGGTTTTTGTGGCCAGGGCTGCTGTTTCTTTTCTTGCGGTCTTCATTTCTTACAACAAGGGGGCTGGGAACTTGATCAGTCCCCTGGCCTTTGGGCAGTGTGGCAGAGTACACAAGTCATACCTCTATGGACAGTTAGCCCACAAAACAACTGCATAATCTGGGATCATTCTTGATAAATCAGGTGGGTAGTGCAGCCAGGAGATCCTCTTTCCTGGTCACAACGGGAGCACAAAGAAACCATTTCATTATCTCCATGACTAGCTCCAGAAGCTGAGCCCAGGGAGGTGTGCTGAGGAGTGGAGGTGTATTTGGCCTGTAGAAGCAGTGGCCTTTGAGAACCATACTCTGCACCTTATATGGCTTGGGTGATCAAATAACTTATGGTCCAAATGCAAACACCTTGGAAAAAGGGAGCTTTAATGTAATTATGCCAAGGTGATAAGCATAAACTAAGACTATCCTGGACATAGGGCCACCTCTGTCTATAGCCATCTAAGATTTTTCAACCTGCCGACTAAACAAACAAAACCCTCTTTCCTTTTTAGAATATCCTGTATATGCTATTTCCCA
This sequence comes from Theropithecus gelada, assembly GCF_003255815.1. NCBI lineage: Eukaryota > Metazoa > Chordata > Mammalia > Primates > Cercopithecidae > Theropithecus > Theropithecus gelada. Next base: position 57,466,042 of record NC_037682.1, read on the forward strand.
CCAGGGGCAGAGGCAGAGGCCACAGGAGATAGGCCGTGGTTCAGGTAGGAAATGCCCTTGGTCACCTCAGAACTCTAGATCTGGGGGAATAAACAAACCTTATTTATTACCCTACTCTCAAAGTTCCCTTCAATCTGGACTATTTGTGTTCCAAAGAAACATTTAATACTTTAGCTATTCAGCAATATTGAGAAAAAAACATGAATACATTTATGACTTTGCCTTGACCATTGACTTTTCTAAAATGTGCTTCCTGTTCATTTCCCTTTTTTTATACAAAGAAAATAGGCCAAATTTCTCCTCTTAGGTCATTCCTTAACCTCTCAGAGAACCAGTTTCCCCATGAATTGGGAAATGCTCTCTTTACAGGGCTGTTTGGATTGAATAAGATGCTGTTTATAAAATGTCTGTGCCAGGGCAAAGCATATGATAGGTGCTTGGTGACAGCATGATCACCGTCACCACCAAGTCCAGTGTTGCTGAGATGTCACACTTGACACCCTCTAAGGCTACCCTGACTGCCAGGAGTGGCGCAGGGCCCTTCTGCAGCCTCTGGGTGCCTTTAGTTATAACCTCCTCTCTGGGTCAGACCATTAGCTTTCATGTCTGCTTCTAGCTACCACTATAGCCTCCCTTCCTTTTTGGTTTCAAATCTGTCAAATCTGCCACAGCTGCCCTGCAACAAAAAAGATTCCTAAGCATGTCTAAGTCCTGTTTAAATGGGTTAGGGTCCAAGCAAGCCCAGAGAAATCAAGTGGTTGGGTCTTTTGTACCTTTTTCATCTCTACAGCCCTGTTCTCTTCTAAAGGCCAGGCCCACAGGGGATACTGAGGAACCACCAGCCCCTTCAGGTGGCACAGCAGACCCTGAAGAGAACTGCTCTAACTTAAGAACCTTCTGACTTCACCATTTTTCCAGTCTCTGGGTGTGGTTCTGATGAACCTTAAACTTGAAAGGGACAGCCAGAGGGAGGACAGTGTTGACCTGCATGTCATTGGTGAGGTTATGACCTCTTTGCTATTACCACCTACTTACCCACCTGAGGCTCCTAGGAAACAATGAATGAAAGGTACAGAAAAAAGGAAGTACACAGGGCTTTTTTCCCCCTTTTATGAAAAAAGTACACGAAAATGTTGAAACAATTCAAGTTTAATTTGTTGATATATGTCTGTACTTAGACAAACACTAAATTCTACAACATACGTAATGTCAACATGGGAAAATACCAAGTTTGTCATTGCACATACCAATAAATAAATACATTTGCTCCAGAATACCAAAGAAGTTTATTCAAAAAGTCACTTAATAAAAGCACAGTTTTGTAAATTTGTCTAAAACTCCAGATAATCTTGAACAAAAATAAATGTCTGACCACTCCAAAATAGGAAAAGACAACTTGTGCAAATAGACACACACATTCTAGGCATTGTGAAAACTGGCTGTGTTCCCAGCAAGAGATCTTGCACCCTCCTGACCAAGCAGTCAGGTTTCCCTTTCCTAGCCATTCTAAGTTGCCTTCTAAGAAAATCTGGATCTCAGCCTCATCTCCAGCTTTGCCTGGACCTTGCTAGGGGGAGGGAGGGACAGGAGCACAGAGGAGAGGGATGTGATGTCTTAGGAAAGAAAAAAAGGCACAGTAATGAGCTATAAAGGTAGTGATGAAAGCAAGGAGTAACTTTCATTCACCCCGAATCCTACAGCAAGCTTTGACAATGTAACATCTTCATCTTGTGGTTTAGGAAAATGGACCTAGAGAGATTACATGGTTTGCTCAAAATCACATAGCTACTCAGTGCAGTAGTGCTTTCTATAAGACCAACTTGCCTTTTCAAACTTGGTTGGAAATTTTAAAAACCAAACCTGTCATAATGTCTGTTCTGCCCCTCCCAACTGTATCCTGAGATGACAGAAAATTCCAGGTGGCCATAAACTCAAACAAGAGCCCAGCCCTTGGCTTATTACTGGTGGCTACTACAAGCCTACACACCAGAGCCCAGGGTAGTATAGAGTCCCAACTCTGGGCCCTGACTGCAGATCATTCAGGTCCCAGTAACAGTGAAAGCAGACTCATTCAGCTATCTGGAGAAGCGTAATCTGAGGGCCACTTGGCATCCTGGGTTGACACAGGGATGCCGCAGCTGGGGTAAGGAATTAGAGAAGGGAAGGCCAGTGTTACTGCAGTAGGAGAAAACCAGGAAGTCCATCTAGGAGATGGAATTTGTGCTTTCATAACAGAGCCATAGAAATGGCTATCTCAGTATCTCCCCTCACTGCAGACTCCATTGTAAGCAAAGCATGGACCTTTTTCTTTCAAATCAACCCTGTCACTTGTTAAATTTAGAACTACCTCTAAATGCTAAGTTTATTTAAGAGGTAAATGTCCTGCAGGCTCCAAAAGTTCTCTTACAGCTTCTGACTATCACAGTCCTGTCTTCCAACACCTGTCTTCGCCATAGGTCTGGACCTTATGTGCTTCCTCTGAACTAGTGTCGTGATTTTTAAGGCACATTCACTAGAATATGTTCAATTTCAACCAAAAGCATACGTGCAACATACCAATTTCTTCAGGCAATGCAGAGTGGGAACTGAAAAGCTAACAACATTCTTGGATGGTGTCCTCTCACTCAGAACCCTGAGAGAAAAAGCTGGTATTTTCCCAGGTATACCTTCTGTTCAAAGAGCATGAAATGAATGGACAGAATCCACAGGCGATCATAACATCGTTATTCCTTTCCTACTCATTCTCAGGAATATAATCACAATTAAGAAACCTCAGTTGATTGCTGATTGCCCTTTTCCCCAAATATACACAGAGACACGCAGACACACACATACACAGACCGACACAGAGCACCTTGGAGCCAGAAGGAAAGAAAAGCTAGACTTGGAGAAGAGTTGGGAAAGTGAACTTCACCACTCTGCAGAATTGTTCTGGGGCAGAGGGTGTAGAGTTTTCAGGTGTGGTCCCAGGAGCGGTTACAGAGAAGCTGCCTAAACTCCCAGCTGCCCAATACCATTAGGGACTGCTCATTCTGTCATTAATTCCCTGCCCAATCAAGGACCATCCATCCAGCGAGAGGGTATGAAGGGCAAGAACTCTTACTGTGGGAGAGGCTGAACCCAGGTGGTTTCCAGGGGCGCCAACAGCTTTATGAGTCCATGCGTCCATAGCCCCAGGGCCAGTATTCAAGGAAAACCAGCATCACCAGGAGTGCACTCAGCTGCTGAGGCTTGTCACTCAATGCCTGACAGAGCTTTGTGGCTGAGGTTACCCTTCTCCACACTCAGACTAGAAAGCTCAGCCCATGTTTCCTGACCCCACCAAAAGATCTAGCCAACTCCCTCTTCTGTGTGCTACAGGAGAAAGCAGAGGCCAAGAGTTTTCCTTTGTGCTTCTGATTTTTCCACTACCACCAGGGTCTCTGTCTTACCAGAACTCAGAACCAGCCTGTTTTATCTTAAAATCATAGATCCAGAGAAATAGCTTGACCTGACATTAAAGGTGATCTAGTTTCCATCATCTCAAATGTCACCACATTTCTTCTCCTTAAAGGCAGGGAAGGAAGGGCTAAACTGGAACTATAGAAAGGAGGATGGCACCATGATAACTCGCCAGCCCTGGCACAGAAAGTTCTAGTGCCCTCTAGAAACTGGACCATGTTGCAAAAGCTAATCATTGGAGGGGCCTCTCACAGAGATGTACGGCCGGCCGAGGTCTGGGCAGATCCTGCTAGAACAGGTATGCCTTGCTTTAAGCATTCAAAATAGGAAAATCTACATTACAAAGAAATGAGAGCATATTACTTCTACTTAAGTCAAAACAAGTCCTTCACCTACAAAGCCTAACATGTTTAAAATACAACTTATATTTTAAAAAATTTACTTTGCTTTTCGAAACATATCTACTCTAAAGCAAGGTACAATCCCTGCTTGCTTCCCACCGATTTCAGATCTCTATCTGGGCAAGAAGCTTCCACCAGGGTAAGTGACAAATGAGCAAGAGCTTGAGCTTAGAGTTCCCAAGCCTGCCAGCTGGATGGTGCCATCCAAGGAGAAATAGCAGCAGTGGAGGGAATTATCAGGCTCAGCCCCAGAACCTTTATGCACTCTCACCTAGACCAAAAAGTGTGCGGCAGCCTTACTAAGGCCTGCCTACTGCGGAGTAGCCCTCAAAGAGGGGCCAGACACAGGCCAGTCCTGGATCATACTCACATGCAAAAAGCCAGACAACTTTCAACAGCAAACTGCCTGATTTCCTACTGGAATGGTTTCAATCTTATGTATCAACTCTGTTGTTTCTAAGTCTCTGGAATCGGGGGGAGTGAGGAGGACATGCAGAATGGGCCCCAGGAGGCCAGAGATACTAGTTTCTTGGGGGACAACAGGAACAAAGAAATCAAGAGAACTTGAAGTTCTGAATGCTGCCATTAACCAGCTAGGTGACCTAGGGCAAGCCCCGTTTTCTGTGATTCACCTAAAGCAACAAGGTTGTACTAGATCCCTAAGGGTCCTGCCACCGCTGATCTCTTGTGGTTCTAAAATATTGCCTGACAGCAGTGAGAGAGTTGGGTCGAGAGAGCGAGAGAAAGAGAGAGAGAGAATTCTTCAAGGAGCATGCCATGGCCTGAGAATGGTTCTCTGGCAGCAGGATCCCCAGGCATGCCTAGCTGTGTGCAGTCAGCTGGTGACCTGGACCCCATCTGTATTTCCTGGGGGTCGTGCTGGGCTGCTCAGCAGAGAGCTCCTGGGGCAGCTGAGAGAACTCCCAGACCAACCCTGATCCAGGGACCCCGTTCATGCACTTCTGCATGCTGAGCCTGTGTCCTGCAGGCCCCTCCACTAAGACAGCCCTGTCAATTGGGTTCCTACTGCCTCTGTGAGACACAGCAAACCTGGAGAAATCAAAATGCGCTAGAACCCTAGCCACCAGCTGATTCCCACAGCCACTGCGAGCCAGGCACCTGCAATCCTGACAGGGTCCTGCCACTTACTTGTCCCCACCATCCTCCCAACTTCTCTCAGGGTTGGGTGAGGCCTTCTTTAGTTGAAGGGCTTTCTGCAGTTGTTTAAGGGCCAGGCTCGGCCACCAAGCCCTTTGCTACATAAAGTTGACGTGGCCTTCATGCATACACACACTCACTGTGCCCCTACCTGCTGAAGTACCCGATGCCATCTGACTCCTTGCCTGAGCGGATGACTGGGCCACAGCAGCCCTGCATTGTGCTTCCTCTCCCTCTAATGCCTCTTCTGGCCTTCCCAGCTGAAGAGGTTCTTCAGCTTGGTAACCACGACTACGACACACTACTACCCCAAGGGTGGGAGTGTGTGATCTCGGGGCACGAAAGAATTATTTTCATCCCTTCACACCCACCCACCCGCTCTCCACTACTCCCTTGCCTCAGCAGTAGAGGCAAAGGAGCCAGTTCCTGGCTGGCTGGGCCAGGGAGCCCACTGAAGGCCAAAGCTTCATCTGGCAGAAGGCCTATATACAGAGGGTAGGCAGGGCTGTCTCCACAGGCAGGCAGGCAAGCTCCGCTCCAGGCTGGGCAACCCCAAAGGGCACGAAGAGGCCTCTACTCACACGCCAGCTTGCTGTCGAAGCTGGACAGGGCAATGGCAAAGGCCTGCAGCGCACACAGCGGGTAGTTGTAATCCATGGTGAACACATCCTCTGCTACCCGGCCAAACTGCATCACGATGTAGTCCGCTGGGGCCAAGCACAGGCACAGACAGAGAAAAGGACAGGGCAGGAATGGTAGAGCCAGGGAAGGATAGACAGACACCCAAACCACATGAGGGAAGAAAAAGTGAGAAGCGGAGATGCCAGGGGAATCACAAAGGAAGTAAAACAAAGGCCAATTGGGAGAAGTGGCAGCAAAGAGGTAGCAGATGGCAAAGAAGAAAGTAAGATGCATGTGAACACCAGGGGACAGAGAAGAGGAAAAGTCCTTTTAAGGGGTGTTCCCATGCCTGAGACTCTGCTGAATACACAGAATCTAGGACCAGGGCTGCAAAGACGGTTCTTCCAGGACCTCCCAGTCATTAGGGTTAGAAAGTTCCATACATCTAACCTAAGCTGTATAGCTCACATTCTTAAACTCTAGCCAGTGTAGGCAGTGGTAGGTGGGCTGAACCCTATGCTAAGGGCCTTGGGTATCCTACGGACCATAATGAGTAGGGACAGAAACACTCACGGTCATTGCCATGGATGATCTGGAAGTTCTTCACAGAGGCCTGTGTGACGCGCCCATGGAAGTTGAGTACATAGGACTGTGTGTCATCATTCCAGACAGGTGTCTTGTTTTGCAGCTCGATGATACTCTCCGTGTTCTTATTCTGCCAGCGTGCTAGCAGTGTCTCATGCTCCTGGGAGGGCAGCCTCACCTGAGCCAGGCCCAGGCCTTTGGCACCATGACCACCCCAAAGAGGGATCTATCCCAGGAATGAGGGTCCTTAGATTTCCCTAGACCTACAGGGCTTTCTTATATGGTATCCCCTCCACATATACACATCAGCTGGAGTTCTGCCCTTAGAAGCTCATGCAGAGACTAGGATGATGGGGAAAGAGGGGAGTGAAGGGTAGAGGCTCACGTTGCGGGGGCGGATGGAGACTCTCTCGTGAACCATGTTCATGCCTGGAACAATCACGCTCATCTTCCGAGGCCCCTTGAAGCCTAAGACGTTTGTCTCCTGGGAAAGAGAATGCAACACTGGCCACCTGAGGCATCTATTTACCTACTGGAGAAGGTGGGGGGGACGGGAATAAAAATGAAGAGCTAGTTCCCACCATCTCCACTCCAAAGTCTAACACGCATCTCTCTAAACCTAACACGGCCAGAACTGAGCTCCTGCATCTCTACTCTGCCAGAACTAGCTCCTCTTATGTGTCATCCTTGCTTCCGCTCACGGCAATGCAATTCTTCCATTCACTGCGGCAAACTACTTGGTCACACTCAAAGTCCTCCATTCCACATCCTACTTCTAATCCATCAGGAGTTTCTATCAGCTCTACCTTCCAATTATACCCAGAACTCCACCACTTTTCACCACTAGCTTCTCTCACCAAGATCATTGTAACAGCCTTTACCTGGACTCCTGGTTTCTGTTCTTGGCCCTCCTATTCCTCCTTCCCACCATCTGTTCTCAACACACCAGCCAGTGCTCAGGCACGTTAAGTTAAATGATCTTTCTCCTCTGCTCAAAACCCTCCAGTGGCTCCCCAGCTCACTCCGAGTAAAAGCTGGAGATGTGACTTTACCTGCACGTGGCCCCATGACCTTACTCTCCTCACCATTTACTCCCTGGCGTCTACTCCATTCCTTCTTCATACCAGGCATTCAGGACTTTTGCCCTCACTGTGTCCCCTAGACATGTACACTGCTGTTTTTCACTTCCTTCTGGTCTTTACTCAAGAGCTACCTCAGTGAGGCCCTCCCTGCCATTCTGAAAATCTCACACATACCTTGACATTTGCTATCCCTCCTCCCCTACTTTTTCTTCTTAGCGTTTTTAAAGAACATACTTACTTCACTGATAGATCTGTTTCATAGCTTGTCTTCCCTACTAGGGCTTTAAGTCCCATAAAGGTATACATTTATGTCTGTTCATTACCATATCCTTAGTGCCTCAAACAGTATGCATAGTTGGAGCTCAGTAAGAACTTGAAGACTCAGGCTGCCTCCCCAAAACTGGTCAGCAGGTGGCACCAAAGGATCATACAAAGTAGCTGTGGATTACTTCTGGCCTCCAAGAAGTGCCTATGCCCAGGGTGATGGGATACCTACCCCTCATTTTTAAAATGAAGACACAGGTTCAAAGAGGTAGAGTAATCCCCTATATTTATATACCAGTTTGGACATTTTTGAGCTGTGTGACATTGCTGCAGCTGAGCTTCAGTTTCCTCATCTATAAAGAAAATAGGATCTACCTCTTAGGTTGAACATTCAGTGAGATGACAAAGAGCCCTGTAATCCATGTAGAACCTGGCATGCCAGAGGGATGATCTGGGAAATGCACAGACAAGAACCCAGGCCTACCGTCTCCTTCTGTCTAAGAGACTCCTGGCCTGGACTGCAGAGAGCCAGGCCTGGTTTTCTGAGCTCCCCAAGTAGATGGCCGGCTGTGGTGTGAGCTCTGAAGTCAGGAGGAGACAGCCCCTGTCCTAGGCCAGGATCACTCCACAGAGGACAGCCCTTCTCCACACAGCCTTGTCTGCCCACTAAGATGGATGGGATAGGCCCTAGATCAGGCAATAAGTCTTGGGTTTCATATCTACCTTGGAAATCAGAGACCCCCGAACCTAGGACTCACATAGCACACAGCTGCCAGCTCCTGACGTAAGGTTCCACTTTCCAAAGTGGAGGATGAGGCCTTCTGAGGGTTGACTCCATTGTCATAAACAGTGAACTTGGTGCCCATCAAGTTGGACCTGAAATAAAGGCACAATCGGTATACAGTCTTGCACCCTCTGCCCCAAAGCAGAGAACAGCTCATCGTCTGTTCTATGAGGAGCTTGCAAAACATTCTGGACTGGGCCAGCAGCAGGCCCAGGGAGGCACACTGCTCACTGAATCCACGTCTTTGAAGACACTTCGTGGGCAGAAGGCCTGAACTTGCTCTGAGTTGACTCAAAGTGCATTTCAGTTCGGTGAGAGCAATTCGGGGAGGTAAATCAGGATTCTTCAGAAGATTTATCTGGGGGAACATGGGAGTTCTCCTCATGGGAGGTGAGCAAACAGAATGGCATCTGATAAGACAGTGGAAGAGGCTTAGCACCCGTGGAGAGAGGATGAGATCTCCCCTGTCACAGCCAGCCTAAGTCTCAGTCCAGCCCCATCTCCAGCTTTAGCTCCTGACCTCTCATGTTCATTTATGCTCCCCAAATCTGGTACTCTGTTTCTCAGCAAACCCTACCTCCCCACCACCCCCACTTGGAGGCCTAGGCTCAGAGCCTTCCTGCCCCTTCCCCACTGCTCCCCACCCCCAAGACTGCTGTGTGTCTCTTCCCTCAAGAGCTTACTCTTAGCCCTGTCCCTTGGCATTGACTATGGAGCCAAGGCAGCTCTTCCATAGTGGCCTGCATTATCAGTGACATCCTGGGGTTGGATCCATCACTCTCAGTGGACCTGCACCCACCTCCTGGGAACAGCTTGGGGTCGGGTATGTGAGGCCCATCTCCAAGTCTGGCTCTAGGCTGGCATAGACATAGGCCTCCAGTTGGATGTGATGATCAGAGAGGATCCTGGGAGAGTATCCATCCCTGGCCTAGATCTCCTTCAGGGAGATTCAGGCCCTCTAGAGAGAGCCTGCCCCTGCCCCTCCCTCCCACTCCCGCCTGCTTCCTGGGGGAATGCTAGTACCGCAGTTTCCCGATGTAGCTGTCCCCTCCTCGAGACAAGTCTGTTGGGTCCACAGAGATGAGGTAATTGGAAGTTTTACTCTTCTTTCTCTTCCTTCCCGCCAGGAGGAACACCTTGGGGAGTGGAACGAGGTCATATTCCAGACTCAGCCTCTGGTCTGCACACAGTCATGAGATCCACTCACACAGACTGTCTCTCCCTTGCTTCAGCTCCCAAACGCACATATGTGCACACACACAAATGCACTGGAAAACACAAAGATATGCACTGACCAGACACGAAGGCAGTTTCTTTGAGGAACTGAGAGGTCAGTGGTAGATACGAGATTTCCAGTCACATTTCAGCCCCTAGGACTTCAAAGGGCTGAAAAGCCTAGATGATAACATGCCCAGACTAACCCTACCTTCTTCCCGTCCTCACGGTCCATGTGCAGAAAGTAAGTGGGGTACATGCCCCGGTCCATCCCTTTCTTGTCCCGAGTGATGCGGCATTTGATGGTGATACCCTGGGGGGCTGGCCTCAGTGCAAACTCCTCAAGATCCTGGACCTCGACATCCACTGGTTGCTCTGGAGCTGTTGGGCTAGGGGCTGAGGCTGCCTCCTATGGGGACAGAACAGGCGCCTGAGTCCCAAGGACCCTAAGCAGCCCAAATTGGTGATCTGGGATCCAAATCTGCCTCCTAATGTGGCAGTGGGAGAGAGGGAAGGATCCTGGGATGGGGGCCTGGCCAGCCTGGCCCTGGGGTCAGGAGCTATCTTCCCAGCCCTGCCCTCTTCTCAACAGTTCCTAGAGGTGGAGATGGGAGATATGGGAGGTCCTCAGAGGTCATCCTGTCCAACTGCAGCTCCCCCTACACATCACCCTGCTGGCCTAGCTGAAGAGGTTAGGAGGCAAGGTGGAGGGACGTAAGAGGCCAGCAGAGAAGCTCCTAAAAGGTGTATGAGTCCAGCCCCAACCCCAAGAAAGCTAGCTGCCCATCATCTCTTCACACGCGCTCCACCTCTAATTCTGATGAGCAGTCCTTCAAAAACTGCTGTGGATGCAGACTCACTCACTCACCCTGACGGACTTCCTGCTAGTAGCAGAGCTGGGGCGGGTGTTACTATTTAGCTGGGAGGAGCTGGAGCTGTTCTCCTCCTCATCTTCCTCATCCTCTTCAAAGCTCATGCTGCTGGAGATGCCTGGGCCAAGGAGAGAATAAGAAGGGATGAACAAGGAGAAGTCTACCCTGCCCCTGAAATACACAATGGTCACATACGTTCAGCCACTGACTCACCTATACCCACACTTATGCACATACTCTTAGCCATATGTACACGTACAGACTCACATTCACACATACATTCCCACACATGTCCAGATATACAAGGACATTCTCTCAGGTGCACACATGAGCCGGGGCTGGCCACAATCCTCAGGATATGTCCCCACCACCCAGTTTCAGCTCAGTCCCTACATTACCCCGCTTCCTAGCAGCCACCCTGCCACTGCCTCTTGTGTATCAAGGCCTGCACTGAGCTCACCTTGAACTGGGAACCTCCATTTCTGACCTCAGGCCTATTAGAGGCCTTGGCTGGCATAGGCCACGGAATCCGCCAGGGCACAGGCCTCAGCTCCTTAGCCCAATGTGGAGGGGACCCACTAACCCCTCATCTTTGCTCTAAGCTTCTATCTTAGCTGTCCTCCCGCCCACCATTCCCCGGGAATGCCATCCCCAAGTTGTCTCCAAGTCCTTTGTACAGGAAGCCATCCTTGATTAGATTCCTCACAATGTGTGTGGTGCTGCCAGACTTCTTCCCTCTGCCACCCTGCACCAGGGGCTCCCTAGGGCACGGCTTGTGATGGGAAAACTGAACAGAAGGTTTCCAGGGAGGATCTACCCCGCCTCTTGGTATCCTGGCCCTGCTCCCACTAGCTTAGCAGACATATAGGAAACTTCTTGCAAAAGGAGCTTTATCTAAGGAGCAAAAGGAAAACGAAATCTGCCCCAAAGCTGGGCCTCACTGGGGCGTTATCAGGTGCCCTGCCTAAGAGGTTCTCATATGTCTCCAAAGGGTGCCCCACCCCCACCCATCATGGCCAGGGAGGGGCTTGGACACAGGAAGGCCATGCTCCTGGAAAAAGGAACATCTGAGAACCTGGGACTAAGTTTTGGGGGGTATCACTGGGCCCCCGTGGGGCTCACCCTTCCTCTGCATCGTGGCACGGAGATCCTGCCCACTGGGCCGTTCGCCCCCACCAGCTGCCGTCTCCCCTGCGTCCTGGGCGTGGTCTGACTGGCCCACAGTCAGGATCTGCACTGGGCCTTGGGCCTCAGACTTGTCTTCTGCCAGTGTTGCTGGCCCGCTGGTGCCTGCAGGCCACAGATACTCCTGAGTTACATCCAGGAGGAGGAGAGGAGGGCCTGGATTCTCAGACGTCCATGAAGGGGATGAGGGAAGAGTGGGGAGACCCTCTGCAAAACTTTATTTACAAGACTTTTATAAAACTAATGATTGAGGCAACCTGTTAACAACTGGTAAGCTACTAAGGGATGTGGGCTTCATTTCTTCTGCTCTTCCCCCAAGTTAATTGCCGAGGGTTGGTTTACAATACCTCGCATCCTTAAAGCAGATGGCAGCCATCTACAAAACCAACTGCACAGTGGAAAAAACAAGATGGAGAACAAGGATTGATCCAGACCACAGCCAAGGCCAGTAATCACTCATGGACACGGCCAGCTACAAGTGATCAATGCTGGTGTTTTCTTTCACAAATATACACACATACACACATGCAGTAACTCACATACATCATTAGAAGCATGGGCCCCTTGAAAAAGATTGCAATTGGCATACACTTGCCTTCCCAAGTGGAGCACCTCCCATCCCACGTCAGCCTTCCTACCTCTTACCACAGAGCTTCAGTAACAGAAGCAAGGCCTGACCCATACAGGTGGCAACCACCCTGCCCGCCTGCTGAGCTATGCCCAGAGTGCTTGGTCAGCTCCAGAAGCCCATGGCCCCTGACACATCACTGTCCAACCAAGATGCGGTGGCCTGGAAACCACTGTCCATGAACAAAAGTTGAGGAAATGGGGTGTGTAGCCAAGAGACAGGACCTGGGGCAGGTGCCACCATCACTGTCCTTAATCTTTAGGGGTCTTTTCTGGAGAAAGAGGAGCAGAGGGAACAGGCTGGTCTGTGGTCCAGAGGATGGAACCTGGACTACAGTCAAGGGAAGTCCACATTATATGAAGAGCTGACAGCGAGGGCTGCACAAGGATGGGGCAAGCTGCCTAGGAAGCAGCACCCACTGCAGTGAGTGTCCTAGTCCAGGCTGGCTGAGATCCTCCTTGAGGGGTCGTGATAAAGGGTGCTCAGGCCAAGGTAGCTGAGGTGGGGGACGGTGGTTCTGAGCTTCACTTCCTGGCGGTGTGGTGGGCATGCCCACCCCCAGAGGCAGCCCGGGTACCTCCCAAGCTAGGTGAGGCCTGTGAGCCACCTGGTGGGGGTGCCCCGAGTGGCAGTCTGTGTCTTCCCTGAGGCTGTTCATCCTATCCCTCCCCTCCAAGTCAGGAGGACAAACCTTCCCCAGCCCTACAGGGGAGTCCAGGCCTGCTGGGGAGGGCTTTAGAGAATGCAAGCTGACCTTTGTGCTTTCCCTTCTTCTCCTTCCTAGCGGCGCCACCCTGGCCCCCTGCTGTGGCTGCTGCCTTGGTTCTCTTGGCTGAAGCTGGTGCTGTTGGGCGTGTGGCTCCCAGCTGCACACTGGCGAGTGAGTCGGCCTCTTGAACTGCTCAGGAAACATCCCCAGACGGAGAAAGAGAAACAGGCACTGGGTGAGACCGGAGCTCCCACCTGAACACAGTCCCCAGCACAGCATTTTCAACCACACCCTGAGTCCCACCAGGGCCCCTGTACCACTTCCACAGCCCACAGAATCAGGCCCACTCACCTCTACTAGGCAAAGATTCCAGGGCAGGCCCAGCTGGAAGGAGGCAGCACCCCCAGTCCAGTGTGATCAAGTCAACAGCCAGACCAACACCTGTGATCAGCCAACAAACTAAGCACTCAAAGTTCTGGGCCACCGAACCGTACTGAGCCTGAACAGAGGCAGGGAGAATGTCCAAGAAGATATGGCCTCTGAAGATGGTGAAGGAGGAACAAAGGCTGCATCTTCTGGAAGAGACCACAACCAGGGCAAGCACTCCAGGGAGCCTATGAGGGGGCTCTGCAGGGATGAGCCCATGGGAGGCTGGGGTATAGGAGTGCTCAGAACAACTCTGGGATACAAGAAGCTACAAGCACCAACAGTGAGGTCTCAGAAGGGTTCCTGCTGGTGGCCTCCAAATTCTCCATACTGTAGAATCCCAATCTGCTCAAAATCCTTGAATGGTTTCTGATTGCTCTTAAGATGAAGACCGACATTCTCTCCCTTCCCCTAGGTCTAAACACATACTCCCCACCTCTGAAGCACCAAGAGTTGCAGCCACACCAGGCTGGTCTGGTGCCTCACATGCACGGCACTCCCTTTTGCCACAGGGCCCTTGCTCCTGCTGCCTGCACTGCCTTCCCCCTCACCCCCCTCAGTGATCAGCTCCCATTCATCCTGCAGATTTCAGCTTGGATGTCACCTCCCGAGGGAAGCTGTGCCTGCCTCCCTAGTCAGCGCAGGTGTTATCATCTATTCACAGAATTTGGCTTCCTTCCACAAAGCACACCCATGACGGTCTGTTTAACATTGTCTCTCCACCTAGACTGTAAGGTCCATGAAAGCAGGGACCACACCCATTTGTGCTCACTCGGGACCTACAGCCTCTAATCCAGAACCTGACACAAACCTCAATAAATATTTAAGAAATGAATGGGCCGGGCGCGGTGGCTCAAGCCTGTAATCCCAGCACTTTGGGAGGCCGAGACGGGCGGATCACGAGGTCAGGAGATCGAGACCATCCTGGCTAACATGGTGAAACCCCGTCTCTACTAAAAAATACAAAAAACTAGCCGGGCGAGGTGGCGGGCGCCTGTAGTCCCAGCTACTTGGGAGGCTGAGGCAGGAGGATGGCATAAACCTGGGAGGCAGAGCTTGCAGTGAGCTGAGATCTGGCCACTGCACTCCAGCCTGGGCGACAGAGCGAGACTCCATCTCAAAAAAAAAAAAAAAAAAGAAATGAATGAATGTGTAACATGAATGAGTATACCCAGCAGGTCAAAAACCAGGATGAACTGTGAGCTCTGATGTATATCAAACTCCCTCCTTTTCCTCTTGGAATGATCCCCTGTATTTGACGCCTGTAGCCAGCAGAGGGCAGAGAGGGAGGCAGCTAATGCTGTAGGTGGGTGGGAGTGGCCTTCGAAACACCAGTTCCCGGGTAGGCCACCCACATGTGCAGCAGCCTCCCAAGAGCTTTGTCCACCATTTGGACCTGGACAAAGACTGGGCCCCCAGAGAAGCAGTAGGCACCTCCCAGAAGTCAAATGTCACATGTTCAAATGTCCTCTGTGAAAAAGGTGGAGGCCCAGCCCAGTCTGGCATGTCAGCAGGGAATAGCAATCAGCTGATTTTGGACTTTGGAACACACCATGGCTCCTTCGAGTACTAAAGCCCTAAGACAGAGAACTCTCCCCATTTTATAAGGGAGGAAACAGATCCAGAGAGGGTAAACGGCGTGTCCCAGTCACAAGCAAGCAGGTAACTGGTAGGGGCACAACCAGAAACTATCTTTTTCTCTTTTTTTTCTTGCTGGATTGCAGTGGCACGATCATAGCTTACTGCAGTCTCGAACTCCTGGGCTCAAGTGATCCTCCTACGTAGCTGGGAATACAGGCGCATGCCACCACACCCTGCTAATTTTTTTTTTAAAGATGGGTCTCACTATGTTACCCAGGCTGGTCCTGAACTTCTGCCCTCAAGTGATCCTCCTGCCTTGGCCTCCCAAAGTGTTGGGATTACAGGCGTTGAGCCACCTGGCACAGAAACTGTCTTTTGACTTCAGTCCTGCACTTATGCCAGAGGTGCTACTTGTACCACAGTCTTTCTGATGACCTGGCATCATCTGGAACACAGCTGACAAGAAATACTTGCCAAAATGACTGCACATCAATGACCTCTCATGATGTTGGCCTCTGGCACAAATTGGCAGGGCCCACAATCCTGGGTGCAGGCCCCCATTCTATATGCAGCCTCACTCACCCAGCTGCCAGGCTTGGCAGAGCTGGGGCTGTGATGCCACACAGCCACAGGCCACGTGCCATGTGACCCAGAACAGTGGCCGCCTTCCTGGCAGGGTACCACTACCACCCTTGAGATGGCATTCACAAAGGAAGTGGAGGAGGTGGCTGCCAGCAAAGGGTGGGGCCAGCTCTGTGAGGACCAGCTGGGGCTGCCTCTGAGACAGCTGGGCTGAGGTCCCTGTTCCCCTTTTCTGAAGGCCTCTCAAGTAGAGTACAGACATAGCAGGTATAGTCAGGGTGCTGAACTGACACACACACGGGAATTAGCATGAAGGAGCTTTTCATCAGGGAGGCAACACAATATGGAGGAGAGACCATTTGGCGTCTGTTAGGTCTGGGTTCAAAGTCTAGCCCTGCTGCTCACTAGCAGAGTACTATGAGCAGGTCACTGAGCCCCTCAGAGCTCACGTCCTTACTGATTATGTGTGGATAATGCGTTCCTGTGAGGATGAAATGAGATAATGCAGGTAAAGCCTCTAGCACTGTACTTAGCCACCGGCAGATGCACAGCCAGCCTTTATTAGAAGAAACAGAGTGGGCTTCCTCGGAGGATACACGTGCACAGAGAAGACCGAGCCTGTATGATGTGCCCAGCCACAAAATGGGCACCAGGCAAATGAGACTCAACTGCTGCCCTCCAACATGCAAAGGGCTCAGGGAGCTATGGGTCAGTGGAACCCAGAGAAGAACCTGGAACACTTCGAGGCAGGGTATGGGGCCAGCAGTTAGATGAAAAAGCCCTGAGGTGAGGCAACTACCAGTAATTCGATGTATCTGGAGGCTCCAGGTCATAAAGAAGCCACTGAAGGAGGGGAGCACCATGACTGCTAAGGTTCTTCCTAACCGCAAAAAGCCAGATGCCTGCAACCTTCTTAGAATTACTATTTGGTGAAGTAGCAGCCTGGATTAGTAGTACCAGCAGGGGGCAGTGGAGACTGAGTCTGAGTCCTCCTTTTAAGCTCAGAGAGCCCAACCCTCAGTCTGGCCTAGCCTACTCTTAACCTAACCCAAGCAGGAAGGAGGGTCCTGAGAGCAGAGATGTGCTGAAGCCATTCTCTCTCCAGGATGAGCTGCAGAGAATTTCTCCCATCTGGGCTCTGCCGAGACCTGGCACATTTAAGGATGGGAGCTGGAGGCTCCAGGTCACTACAGCTCTTAAGGAGTTGTGAGCCAGAGACAGGGATCTGCAAGTCAGAAGCCAGGCAGACACAGTGCAGAGAGGGAAGGAAACAGGTGTTTGTGCTGAGACACTGGTTGGTATGGGGCAGGACAGTGAGATGCATTCCTCTCAGGATGCAGAATACTGGTGGAGCAGGTCATCTACTCTTAGAAGCTGCCTCCTGCACTCACTGAAATGCTCCAGATCAAAACTTGGACTTCTGAACTCCTGGCTTCATAAAAGGTTTAGCCTTCTGGCCTCAGCGCCTGATGCAGGAGGTGACAGCTGGAGCATATGCAGGTGCCCAAAGCTACAGGTCCACCTTCCCTCTGCCCTCCCTACTCAGCTGTCTGCCTGGGCTAGAAGCCACACACAGCCTGGGCATCCCCCATCAGGTCCAGCCCCACACGGTGGGCAGGAAGTGAGGGGCTCCCCGAAGCAGTGACAGGATGTGGGGCGGCAGGCAAGGTATACCTTGGTAGCTGGTGCTGCCACTGCTGCTGAGGTAGGACTCCACCAGGGGGGCTTGCTCCTCCGACTGCCGGGCCCGCCGGCTCCGGGGCCGCCCATCTGCATTGGCCTGCACCATCAGGGGCTCCTGGCGCTTCTTCTTCTGCTTCTGCTCCAGCAGGGCCCGCTATGGAGGCAGAGAGCTTGGCTGACCCACTGCCTCCACCAGGAAGGAAGGGCTCCCAGTTCTCAGTGGGTCCACAGCCCACCTTGGGCCAAGGCCCCATGTCCTTGGAACCCCAAGACTTGGGGTCCAGGAAAAGGAGGCAAAACAGGGTCCAGGTGGCTGCCTTGACAGGATCACAGCACAGGCAGCTCTCCAACTGCAGTCACCCAGCTGCCTGAGGGGTAGAAGCCCATGTGCCGTGCAGGGTTAGTGCTGAGCTGGGAGAGAGTGCACCTCTCTTCTTCCACATGGGAATCCCATTCCCCAGTCAGATGGGATCATCCAGGGAAGATGGACAGCCCTGCCCCTCTGCCCTTGGAGATCCCAGCCCAGACTCTTCCCTTCCACCCAGCCCCAGGCCTACTCACCTGCCGATCAAGCTTCTGCTGCCTCAGGTTTCTGCCCTCATCATCTAAGACACTGCAGAGCGAAAGAGGGGTTTTCAGGGCTTGCCCATGAGGTGCCAGGATATATCCCAGAGCCCAACCCCAGCATATCTGGGCTCTTTAAACCCATCCCATCATGGCTTCTGGGACTCAGTGAGCCCACATGGTAGAAGGAGGAAGGGTGGAGCCTGCCATCTTGAAACCAGCTTGAACCAAAAGGGCTTGAGCTGCCACTTTGGAATCCTGCTAGAACCCCTGTTTCCCCAAGCACACCCCAGTAAGTACTGGATGAGACCCTCCCCTCAGATCCCTGAGCAGGGCCAAGCCTGACTGAGATCCAGGAAAACTATCCAGAGGCATCCCAGCAACAAGCCAGGTCCAAGGCCAGGCTTCAGACAAACCCAGGGGGCTGCTCCCTCCGGCTGCCTACTGGGATCTCACCAGCCCCAGCCTTTCCCCTCCTTTCCACCATTCTAGAGGAGGCTGCGGTCCTCTGGGACAGACCCTTTCCCCATCCATTCAAAGCAAACTCCTAGCTTTCCAAGTGGGCAGAATAGAGTGCTGACTTTGTCTACTCCCCTTCCCCACTTAAAGAGGGCAGAGGGTCTTCCTTCTCATTTGAGAGAATGAAGCTAAGAGACTAACCAGTCCCTCAGTGTACAGGGCTTGGGCCACACAGAGTTGTCTGCAGGGTGGACACAACACATCAACGTACAGCCCAGCAACCAGCCACCAGGTCCTTCCCAGGCTGTAGACATGGCACAGGCAGCCCGGGGGACATCAAATCCTTGAGCCCCACAAGTCTTGGGACAGGGAGCCTCATCTCACCCAGACTGGCCGTGCCTCTGAGGAAGTCAGGGCACAAGTAGGGAGCTGGTAACTCAAACCACTTGGCTTTTGGCTAGCCAGAGACACATGCATGAGACCTAGGCCCAAATGCTACAAAGGCCAAGGTGTGGGCAGCTGCATGGGGTGAGGTTGGAGCCTGAGGATCTGAGCTCTGGGAAGCCCCAGGCGGCCCTGGCCCAGTTATTCTGAAGCTGCCCCTGAACCATACTGTGTGCGGGTACCTGCACAGGCATGCCCGAGTGCATTAGGTTTGTGCGAGGCCATAAGGAAGTGTGTGAATATCTCGTGTGT
Organism: Theropithecus gelada; assembly: GCF_003255815.1. Lineage (NCBI taxonomy): Eukaryota > Metazoa > Chordata > Mammalia > Primates > Cercopithecidae > Theropithecus > Theropithecus gelada. The sequence goes on from NC_037682.1 coordinate 57,484,978, forward strand.
GTGCACACATGCATGCAGACACCTGTGAAGAAGTGGGTGTGCTTGTGTGAAGGTGAGTGCAGTGTGCGTGTAAGGGTGAAACATGAGGTCACATCACCCTGAGGACAAAGTGAAGTCACTTTCACCTCCTCCTGATGGCTAGCCCTTTCTAGCTGGAACATTCATTGACCTACATGAGCCTTAAATTACTTACATCTCCAAGGGAGCCAGTCAGAGGGTAGAAGGAAGCCCCCATATCACAGACTGCCCACCGCCCACCACCTTGACCACCATCTATGAGGACTATGCATGTTTTTAACTAGAAGCTGTCCTGCCTACTTGACAGCTGGGAAGGCCTTTCCTGGTACCCACGGGCTGCTCTGCATGCCTGAGGAACCCCAACTGTGATTTGGGGCTGTGCAGAACAGCCTCATTCACCAAACCCTCAGCTGCCAGAGCACAGGAGAAAACACTGCTCAAGAGCCATACTTCCAGGCCTCGGTCTTCCTGAAACAGCCCATCTGCCTAAGAGGGCACAGCTGCATTTGGGGCTCCCCGAAGGCATTGCCAGGACCACAGGATGCAACCAGGTCTCTAAATATTCCTGCTGGCTGAAAGGGTGGGCATCCCATCGCAGAAGGCACGCACCCAGGCTGGAGGACTGCAGTGAAGACTTCTGAAGAAAGGGTTCAGGACCAGGGCACAAAATGCCTCAGGGCCCTGCCAGGCCTGAGAGGCTACAACCCTCCCCTGTCTCTACAGCTCAAGCCAACAACCTGACTGAATAAGCAAAGTCAAAGCATTTGCCCACAGATGGACTTGAAAGGGTCAGACCCGGACACCAGTGTCCCCCATGGTCAGCCACACGCGCAGTGCATACGCATCACAACTTTCAGCACACACATGAAAAATGCAGTCTAAGCTCTGTACAATGGCCCCTGGCTGACAGAAGCAACAGGATCTTGAATCTAACTGTGCTCCACTTGCCAAGCTCTGTGCCTGGGCACAGGGCAGCTATAAACCCCACTGTCATGAGCCAGTGGCCTGGCCCCTGTGCAACCTCCACAAGACAGTGCTGGCTTCCCTTTGTGCCAGCAGGAGGGGCCATTTCACAGCTTTCTAGGTAGTCGCAAGCCACTCACACTTTCAGAGGGCAGGGACGGGGCAGTCACCTGGGCCATCCCCAGCCCTGGGCTTGGCTGAGCAAGACAAAGAAGATGCCTTCCATGGTGCTGACGCTCACATCGAGAGTCATTTAGAAAAGGGGACATCCAGCTGAGAGGTGAGACTCACATCAGCAATGCCACCTCCGGAAATGCTGGGTCACAGCAGCTGCTCAATGACAAAAGGTATTTGCAGCTATAGTGGCCTCACTGCCCAGCGCCTTCTAATGCTCTCATCCATGCATGGGGCACGTTTCCCTACCATAGGCCCCCGTCCCCTGCCATGGACTACGCACAGTTATGCCGGAGGCAGGAGGCTGCTTTCCATGAAAACATTCCTTTCTCCTCCTCTGCCCCTACCTCCATTTCCTGATGGGGGAGAATGATAAAGAGCCACAGGCTTCGGTAACACTGATTACTAGGTAAGATTACACGTAGAAAGGACTTAACCACTGGCCTTCAGAGAAAGATGGATGAACACAAGGGTTAGGCTTCTGAAAAGAAGTTCCAGAAACAGATATCCCCGAAGTACCTAGAGAGCCGCCTACCACCTCACCCACCGGCAGGCATTTGCAAGCACACAGAAGGAAAGGAGCATGCACAGCTGGGAGGCGGCCACTGGGGAGAAGCCACCTGTGCCTGGCTGAGCAAGACCCAGCTAGGAGGGTCTACACTAAATTCACTAAAATGGGGAGGCTCTGACAGTGGGCACGACTCCTGGTAAAGCAGTGTTTCTAGAAGAGCCGCAAGGGGACGAGGTGGACCACGATTACCTAGCAGTGACGAGCTTGTACCAGGTGGGTGTTCCTAGTGGACAAGTGCGCAGCAACTCCCCCTGGTGAATAACAAAGAATCCCCAGCCAACAGCAGCTGTTGTGGAGACCAAGGGCAACCATGATGGCTGTCTCCAGGAAGAGCAGAACCAAAAGCTCCCCTGGCTTCCTCAGCAGGCCCAGTTCCCTTCTCCACCCCCACCCAGATGGCCCTTCCTCCTCATCTCCACCCCAGCACCATTCCTAAGGCATCTTCCTTTCTCACCGATACTTCCCCAGCCTGCCTGTTTCTGATGGGCACTGTTCTAGCTGCACTAAACCATAACCACACAAGGAGACAGTAATGGCTTTTTAATGACTTCAGCTCCAATTATGGAATAACTGCCAAGCCCAGGCTGCCAGCTGCAGCCCCGCCAGGAGACTCAGACGGGAGACAGGGCGCTGATGGATAGGTCTTTCAGCTGACCCTGGAGGCTCCTCCATCACCGGCGCCTCCTGCTGGGGGCCTGAACAGGGAGGCTCAGAAAAGCCACTGGCTCAGAAGGGTCAGAGAAACCCAGGCTTCAGCGTCCACAAATCCATCCGCTCTGGCCAGCACCAAGAAGACAGCAGCTTCACCTCTGAGGGAGCCCGCCCCTCTACATCCACTCACTTCCCCCAAGGCACCCCACAGATATCGGAGCAGTCAACCACGATTGACAACAGGGGGCAGGGACACAAGGACAATTCTGTGCCCTGGAAAAGCACACACGGCCAACATCCTCTAGCCTGTTTCCCTCCCTCTCTTCGTAGACTCTACCTTACAGGCTCCAGCTACTCCACCAGCGCTAACCAGAGGCCCAAGGGTCAGGGAATCTAGGGACAGACCCAACCCTCTGGACACACTTCCCATGTTCACTTCACCCTCCCCTCTTCCTGCCCTCATTCTTTCCCCTCAGTCACAGTGGAAGCTACCGCTGCTGGACCCAGGAAATCAGAGATGTGGGCTGTCAGGAGAGGAAAGGCCGCCAGGGCAGCTGGCTGCAACCCTGTGCCCAATGCCGGATCCTCGGAAAGTCCAGATCTGTGGCTTCTGTTGCCTGGCAACTTACTGGGATACAGTGGGAACCAGCGTGGCTCCAGAAGGGAGAGGACCACACTGCTCACAGGAGTTCCAGCCTCCCAAGATGCACCATCTCTATTCCAGCCAGCAGTTCCCAAATTTACCAGGTGCATTCAAACTGCTGGAGGGACTAAGCCCTGACTCGGTCATTCAGAACTGCTGAGCAACATCCCCCAGAATCAACCCACTCCTCTCTCTCTTTGTAAAAGCAAGTGCCATGGATGATTCTAATGCTCAGCCATGCAAATGCGACCATGAGCCACAGCTGGTGATCTCTAAAGAACAAGAAAATCAGGGAGTTGTTATAAGACTGTCGCCAGAAGTGAAGTGGTGGGTCCAAGTGCCCAGGGCACTTCGGAGGCCGAACCTAGCAGCAGAACTGAAGGAGTCAGGAGTCCCATTACTCCCTAGAAAACAAAGTGAGGAAGTGGTGGGAGGATCCTAACAAGGGCCAGGAGGAGGGGAAACCCAGAGACTTGCTTAGGTTCAACCTAAGGAAGAACTTAAAAGTCACAGCCATCTGATCGGAGGCCGTGTGGCAGGGATGCCATAGGGAGCATCCACACTGAGAACTAAATGACCTGTAAGGGCTCTTCCAGCCTGAGATTCTCTTTCTGTGACCTACAGTGTGCTTTTCAAGCAGTGCTACAGGAGGCCCCATGGTGGTGCCAGAGTACTGTATCCCTCAGGTGTGCTTTGAACCCAGGTATGGGGCTGGGAAAGCCAAGGAAGCCCTAGAGGCTATCCGGGGATGCCACTTTGATTCAAAGAAGTGGACGTCTTGTCTGTGCTGCAGACACAACCAGGAACCTGATAAGTTCCCTGCTCTCAATTAGTTCGTGATCAAGTGAGAGAAACACCAGGCAATGGCCTCAGGACCATGAAGACAAGGGCACCGAGGACAGGGCCACCCCAATCGCACCCAGCATGGTCCTCCACTATGCCGTGGGCCTTAGTCCTTCCTGACTCTCGCCACTCCACTTCCAACTTATCAAAGGCTGTCAATGTACTAAGGGCATTTAATATTCCTCAAGAACACAGGTAAAGAGAAACTGGCAGAATTAGAAATTATTAGTACTAATAGAAAGAAACAAAAGAAAAAAATTCCAATTGTTAAACTTTATAAACTCAATGGCTCCCTTTGAAGTCAGAATGTGAGATTAATCCATGATCATTATACACTGAGCCAAAATTACCCATAAGAAGATTATCACCAACTATCATTTCTCTAAAGAAAATAAGCTGGGCCCAGGGAATGCAAGGTGTAACCATTAGAGAGGGAGTAAAACCCTCACCAGCAGAACTAGCAAGAAGCCAGCCAACACCTCTCTCCCAAAACCAAACGCCACATACCAGTTCTGACATGCTGTGACATTAGGGAAACCTCACATCAGTCAAATCACATGCGTGCCACTCCCTGCCCCCACTCCCATCTGCAAGTAAAATGCTTTGTCTGTCTTCTGCCCCAGTTTTCTCTGTGATCAGACAGCATGTGGCTTTGACTGCAATCAGCAGCCCAGTTAATGCAAGAAGCAATTTGAATCTCCTCCTCTCAGCCCAAGTCTCTCATTTCGGAAGTCTACACCCCAAGTCCAGTGCTTTCCCACACTCAGTGTGTGCCCAGAAAGAACCCAGCAGGGCAGGGGGGATCCTGGCAACTGTTGACATAGCCTGCCTCCAGCTACACACCGCCCCCTCTACAATAGAACGAGGAGACGGGGTGACAGGCATGGGGAAAGCAAGCAGCGCAGGGCTATAAGGGTGTCGAGATGCTCCTTGGGGCCAGGCTTCCAGGGAGGCAGAATTCTATGCTTCAGGGCTGAGTCTGCGGCCCAGGAAAGGAATTGGAGGCATGGGGGTAGAGGGGAGACAGTAGTTGGACCTAGGCTGGGGCAAGTGCCAAATCACTCCTTGAAGGATGCCAGGGCCCTAGGCACTTGCTAGAACAGTCATTTCCTAAGACAATTCTACCTTCCTGGGCCACCTTTCCCAGGAATAGGCTTAAGCCATTCCGTTTGAGGCAGATTTTCTCTAAGACCCCTGCACACTCTCTACAAGTTGCTTTAGTCCCTGGCTCCCTGGGAGAAGCTTCCTAGAACCATGTCTTGGCCTGGCCCACCTCCAGTTTGCCAGATCCTAAATACGCCATCATCTCCACAGTCACAAGTGTTGCCCCTCCCACCCTCCTCAGTCCATGGCCACGACCCCGCCATCTGGACCCCCACACACAGGTACTGCCACAGCACCGGAGTCCACTCAGCCCACAGGCCCTGCCCAGGCACCTCTGCCGCGTGGCTAGAAAAGGTTGATGACACTCTGTGGGGTTGCACTGTCTTCTAGAAGGTCCTCAGCCCACATGTGCCAAGAAAGGCCAGGATCCTCCAGAAACTACCTGTGCCCCAGCATGGAAGTCTGTCCGGGGCAGCAGCTCTCCTGAGTTTGCGCAGCCCCAGTCCCTGGTTCCATGATGGAAACAGCTCCCTGATCCGTGTGAGACTGAAGTGTGACTACATGTGTCTGCAGGAGATCCTATGGGTGACTTGCATGTGGGCACGTGTGTGTGTTGCTGGTGGTGGTGGGGAGAAACACAAAATAACCTGGAAACCCCTGAATCCCCCACAGGAGCTGAGATTAGAGGTAAAAATTCTCAAGAGAAACCCTGAGTTCCCAAGCCACGTGCCTGTTTTCAGAAGGATCTGCTTTTAACAAGCCTTGGGCGGTTTCAGCTAGTTTCTATTTGGGACGCTGTCTGGACAGACTCAGAGAAGAGCCCTGTCAGAACTATTTTCTGTCAGTGACTGGTATGAGGCTCTAACAGAGAGCAGGCTGTGTTACAAGGCAGGTCCTGAGGATCTGATCCTACCGTCCGCTAGCACGTGCACCTGGGTCCCCAATAACACAGTAGGCCTTAGGAGTTCAGCACCCTTTTTACACACGTCCCTCTAGGAGGCCTAGAGACAGCCCCGTAGCCCATGGCAACCAAGGAGCCAATGGGTGGCCAAGAATCTGGCGCTACCATGGCGATGAGCTCCTTTCCCTGGTAATAGAGAGAATGGAGTAGAGCGGATAGGGAAAGGCCTGCACCTGTGAGGGCCCCCAGAGACCACCTTCCTGCCCCCTTCCCACGCAAGTGGGAAAGTCCAGTCATCCTTGAGATAGACCACAGTGCCTGGCAGCAAAGAATGATGGGCTTCCCTGCATGTGCCTGGATTCTTGAGTGCTTTTGTGCATGTGAGGGCAGTTCTATGTACTGTGAGCTGGTGTGTGCCTGCTAGCAAGTAGATTATTCAGTGTCTGAAAAGGACTGAGTAGCACTTGTGAGTGAGAAGCAGGTGTCAGTTATTCTCCAGATACAGCAGGTGGACACGCACAGATATGCAGGCATGTGTCTTTGTGAGCCCAAGAATTCTTGTGTGTAGAATATACGGGTGCATGTCCATATGACCACTGGTGTGGTCTTGGTTCAGAATAACTGTCTTCACGGATCCATGCTTTGAGAGTGTGAACCGACCAGCAGCAGCGTCTTTGGCCCAAAGCTCGGACGTCCTGTGGGTGCATGCGTGCAGATGTATGAGCGTGTGCGCGCACCCAACACAGGCGTGTGACTGGGGTGCTGGGCCTAGGAGGGGGCTCAGAGCAGTGTGGGCTCCCTCCGCAGGCGGCCACATGGTGCTGCCTGACCCAACAAGGCCCACACAGGCCCCTTCCAGCAACCCTGGAAGATAAGCGGGTGGAGCGGGGCAGGCGGGATCAGTCCACAGGGGCCCTCAAAGTTGAGGGAGGAAAGACCAGCGACTCCAACCCGCGCCCCAGTGCTGGGATAGGTGGGGAGGGCAGCGGTGCCCTGCGCCCCGGCCGCGTATCCCGGGCCAGCTCACGTCCCGAGTCGGGGGTGGTGGGCGCCCCAGCCCGGCGCCCGCGTACCTGTAGGGAATCCAGTCGGAATGCGGCTTGGAAGTCATGTCTCTCGGGGGCGGGGCGGTGGCTGCGGCTCTGGAGGCCGGGGCCCGGTGGGGCCGGCGCGGGGGCCCTGCTCAGCTCCCGGGCCGCCCCGGGCCGCATCCTCCCGGGCCGGGGCGTTGGGCCCCGCCGAGGCCCGCGCTGCAAGCCAGGGCCCGGGCTGCTGGCTCTGCGAGCGGCTGCCTGCGCGGCGCGGCGAGATGGGCGAAGCGGCGGGAGTGCGCGGGGCGTGCGCGCGCGTGGAGGCGGGGAGGCCAACCGCACTGTCCCGCGCCCCTCTGGCGCCAAGGCGGGAGCACTGCTTGGCAGCGACCGACCGCCCGCCCCTTCTCCCTCGCCCCGCCCCGCCCTCGGAGACCCCACCCCCCGGCCGGCTCTGGGCCTGCGGAGCGGCCTTGCCCCCTCCCGCGAAATCGCCGCGATCCACGCACCGTGCACGTGACCGCGCCAGCGCCCACCTTCGGCTAACGGCGGCGCTGCAGCCAGTCCCCAGGCCTCCCAGCCTCAGTTTCGTCTTCTGTGAAACGGGGATCATTCGAACACCTCCCTATGTACCTGCCCTACCTATCTCCGCTATGGGATGGGAAACCAATGCGCGGATTTGGTGGGGACAGGGACCCGGCCCGGGGCGGGGATGGAGGAGGAATCCAGTCGTGCAGGAAGAGGCGGGGACCCTCCGGGCCGAAGCGTGGAGGTTGACCTTCCCCCACCCCCACCTCCGAGTTCCCACACCCGCGCCTGGGTAACCCTCTGTCTTTGGGTTAAGGAGGTGTTTCCTCAGCAGCGGCTCCCTCCCATCTAAGCTATAGCGTCAAGGGAAGGGGAGCATTTACTTTCTATTGCATTCCCAGCCCTTGCAAATTTCTAATATGAAATCTCCACGGTAGCCTTGAGAGACAAACACCTTATCCCTATAACCCAGAGAATAGGAATGCTGAGATGCCCAAGGCCGTAAAGCTAGGAAGTGGTGGAGCTGAAACTGTTCTGTGATCTGTGTACTCCAAAGCCCTTCCTAGGGGGCGCAGTTAACCGGAGGCAAAAACCTCTACAAAGATCATCTGAAAGTCTCTGCGCGCTGAGGAAGTCCTGGCTGTGACTGGGACCAGCTTGAATGCAAGGCATGGCACACTGAGAAGGTAGAGGACCCACAGCAGGGCGAGCGGAAGCAAGGAGCAGCAGGTTGAAGGGTCACCAGGGCCTGCGTGTGGAGCAGGTGATCAGGGAGAGGTCTGCGGAGGGGCACAGCTCCCATACGCCCCATGGGCGTCCTCATGTGCATCCTGGATTCTGCCCCACCATCTGCGCCATAAGAGTGTTGTGCGGGGATCTTCTGATGATGAACAGGCGGTCAGGACTGCCCCGCAGAGAATGTGAGAACAACCAAGTGGGTTGAGCGAGGGGGCTCATCCTGCTGCCCTGGGGCCACAGCCAGACCCCCACCCCAGGACTCTCCCAGCCCTTCAGCCTTGCCTTCTCTTGCCCAAAATAATTATAAAACACGGCCGGGCGCAGTGACTCACGCCTGTAATCCCAGCACTTTGGGAGGTCGAGGCGGGCGGATCACGAGGTCAGGAGATGGAGACCACGGTGAAACCCTGTCTCTACTAAAACTACAAAAAATTAGCTGGGCGTGGTGGCGGGCACCTGTAGTCCCAGCTACTGGGGAGGCTGAGCCAAGAGAATGGCGTGAACCCAGAAGGCAGAGCTTGCAGTGAGCCAAGATCGCACCACTGCACTCCAGCTTGGGCGACAGAGCGAGGCTCCGTCTCAAAAAAAAAAAAAAAAAAAAAAAAAATATATATATATATAAACACAGTAACCACTATATTTGGATTTGCTGGGCGTCAGGAGCTATGTTAGGTGCTACATACATATTATAATTCGTTTAATCCTCACAGCCACCCTAGAAGGTAGGCACCATTATCATACCCATTTTACAGCAAAGGAACTGAGTTACAGAGAAGGCAAGGATCTTGCCCAAAGTCACACAGCTGGTCAATGATGAAGCTAGCATTCACACACAAAAGGTCTAGGTCTACAGCACTTACCCTCAATCTCCTTTCGGCCTATCACAGTTCATGCAGTGTACACACACACATACCCCTACACACATGCACACACACACCTACACACATGCATGCGCATGCGCACACACACACACACACACACACACACACACACAGCCTCTCTCTCCAGGCTTCTGGAGCTCAGGACAAGTCAGACCCATCTCTGTCTGGCACAACATTGATGCTGTCTGAACACTGTGACCTTTGATTATTTATCATTTATCAACTTCCAAGAGCTACCACTGTCACTGGGGACAGACAGCAGACAAAATAAAACACCTGGGAGTGGGGTGCAGAATGCAGAAAGCAGGGTTGTTTTGTTGCCTGCTGGGTCGCTTGGCCTGGACTTTGTTGGCCTCCCAGGAAGGGCAGCAGAGATTGGTCCCTACCCTGGAGACCGCAATGGAGCAGCAAAGCATTGCCCAGAGGCCTCTGTTCTTCAGGACAGAACCTTGCCTCGAGATCAGAAGCTTTGACCCCTGGAGGCCCCGCCCTCCAGGCCACTTCTTCCTGAGTTGCAATTAGTAGCTACCATGTCAGAGACAACTAGAGTCTAAAAGACTTTCCCTTCAAGAATTTGAAGCTGTTTTCCTGCCTTTATTCCCAAATTACCTGACACCTTAAAGCAATCAGAATTAAGTTGGAAGGTCTCAGGAGCCTGGAGTAATTGAATCTATTAAATAGACAGTTTAGGCTCTGTCCTAAGGGAGCAAAATCTGGAGGCAGAGTGAGGTGCAGAAATAAGATGGCTTTCCAAGTGTCTTTCTGCAGAAGTCACATATGTACATGGGATGTGGGGGAACTGTGGGACTAAGCGCCAGTGTATGCATGAGTGTGAGTGTGTGTACATGTGAGGGAGCTGAGTGCCATTGCACACAGTATGTGTGAGTGTGTATGTGTGTGCATTTGCATGTGTGTGCATGGGATATGGGGGAGCCAGTGGGACTGAGTGCCAGTGTATACATGAATATGAGTATGTATGTGTGTGCATGTGTGTATGCACATAGGTTGTGTGAAAGCCAGTGGGACTGTGTGCCAGTGTATGCATGAATGTGTGTGCATGGGAAGTTGGGGGCAGTGGGACTGTTTCAGTGTATGCAGAAGTGTGTGTATGTGTGTGGAGATGGCTCTGCAGTCTGAACAGCACTGCACAAGAACATTTGTTGGATGGTACGCGTGCAAGGGAATGATGTGTGTGCTTCTTCCAGTTCTATGGAGTGCATGAGTGTTAACATTCAACTCAGAATGCATGATGGGTTTTTCCACTCAAATGGCTTCCGTGGTTGACATTTTAAGTTTATGCCCTTGGCTTCTATCCAAAAGCTACTCCAGAAAGTCACATAATGAATATTATACTAGGCCACGGTTAAAGTTATATTTTTACAACTGCACTATAACAGTGACCCTTGAAGAAGGGCATAAGCTTTTCAAATTTAGCCCCAGGAGCAAGGTTATCTCGACTGAAACACCACCACACAGCAATCCCAACATGCCTCCCTCACTACCTGCCCAAATCCTGCAAGGGTAAGATATTTGCTATGAATTTAAATCATCCTGTTTGCATTTTAGGCATTTTCAAACGTGGTGATGAAATGTTTGTGAGGGGGAGTGAAGGAATGCATGGGGAGTGAAGTGGCCCAACAGAGACCCTCGCATCTGCCACCCTAGCTTGAGGACCCCAGGGCCACCACCCCTCTCCCCCGCCCGCCCCGCCTCAGCAGGATCAGCTCACCCAGGGAAGAAGGTTAGCATTTTGGCACTTAGCCAACTATGTGGAGTCTTATATGTGCTATACTTAATGTGACTTTTTATTGAATGTGGGCCATCGCTAGTCAATTTTGGAAGCAAAGGGATATGAATGATAAATTATATCCATTCAGATTGAGTCCTGCCTGGTGGCTTGGCTTTGTGACCTTGCAGTCTGAGGAAGCCAATTCAAATCAATCAAACATCAACTAGCCCCTCGAAGGCTGATGCAGGGCTGCAGTGGCCTTAGTGGGGGTCAGGTGCATGGCTGCTCTCAGGGAGCTTTCGGTCTGGCAAAGGAGATAGGAAGAAATAATAACTGTACCCCACATTAAGGTGTTGGTGTTACAACACAGGTATACAATGTGCTGAAGGTGAGGGGACACAGAAAAGAGGCAGTCAATGAAAGTCCCTAGAAGAGGGGAGGTCAGGTTAGGATAAGCCTTCCCAAGAGTAGAAAAGGATGATGGTTGTGCTGGGCCCTGAAAGATGAATAGGATTTTGATAAGCTGATAACAAAGGAAGGGGGAAACTTAACAGTTACTGAGATTCTACAATTGAGCGGACACTGTGCTAGGGTCTTTTACCAAAGGGCCTTACAGACAGAGAGGATGACATGAGCAAAGATATGGAGACATGAGAGTATATGCCCAATGCACTCGAAAACCAAGGTGCAAACCAGCATGGCAGCATTCAACCAATAGGTGAATGGTTTGGTGTGGCAGGAAATGGGCCTAGAAAGTTAAGGCAGGGCCAGATCATATGTCATCCTGAACATCAAGCTAGGGTGTTTACAATTATCCTATAGTTTGGAAAAATCCTATAGACTCTATTCTAAGGATGTGGTTCCCAATGGGGGACCACTAGAGGGTTTTAAGCCAAGAATAATCTGCCCAGATTTAACCTTTAGAAAGAAATAATTGGGAGCAGAATGGAGGATTGAGGGAGACAAGGCTAGTGGTATGGAAAACTGCTAGACAACTATGAGTAAAGTCCAGGACAAAGATGAGCCAGCCCTAAAACAGGGTAAAACAGCCCTACCCACAGCCATTTTGAAGCTGTGGGTAGACATCATGGCAAGATGGTAGCATAAGTATGGGTGGCCAGATAAAGCCCTCTGTAATTCCCATTTAAATAACTGCAGAATGCACAAAGACCATTGCACTACTGCTGATGATTGAGATAAACAGGCTTACAATGTCTGAAAAAAAATGTAGGTCAACCACTAGTAAAATTAAAAGCAATGCCTATTTTCCAAATCACTGCTGAAAATAATAGCAAATCATTTCCACACACACAAATACACAAAAGCATAATCTATAGGAAACATAGAACGCATAGGGCATAAAACAAAGTAATAGGAATAAAACCAGATCGAATGGTTATGAGGTAAATGTAACTAGAGAGCCTGTGAGCCTGGATCATACACAGCTATCATTTGTTGAGTGCATGCTCTATGCCAGGTGCTCCTCTGTGTGTTTCATAAAGACAAATATGGCAATGGGAGGATGAGATGGGATGCTTCCAGTCTAGGCTCCACTTGGGGGTCCAAATGAACACATACCACATTCCAAAGTGAAGTGGGATACACCTCTTGGAAAAGAGGTGGCGAAAACCTGGATCCATGCCGTTAGCTGACACCCATCGCTAATATATACAAAACGGGAGAGAGGTTGAAAACAGGGTTGTTGGAGGTTTAGAATGAATTTCAGAGAGAGCCTTTGGGGTCAAATGATCCCTAATACATGGGAGGGGTGCAGGGTGCTATCATCTTCACCTCAAAGCCACAGAGTGGGGCCTTGAGGAAACCCCTAAGTCAGTTGATATGTGGCCACAATGGTCTTGGTGCCACAGTGGACAAATCCAAAGAGCAGCAAGAGTGCTGCTGCTTCGGGATCAGCCTGTGCTCCCTGGTTTGCAGGGCAAAGCACACGTGAGTGTCTCTTGTGGACAGAGGTGGGACCCAGCAAGAGAGCCAGATGTGACTGTCTTAGATCCAGGCCAAGAGGGCTCCTCCAAGGGAGGAAGTGACACCGAGGGAGACCGGGTTTCCCAGAGCCTGAGAAAGAAACCATAGGATCGGCTATGGGGAGAAAGTATCACCCTCATCAAGGGAGGTGCAGGATGAGACTCCAGCGATGGGGTGGTCTCCACCAACCTGCAAAAACACCCCAGTGGGAGAGAGGGCCCAGAGAACAACAGGACACCAACTCATCAGAGTACAGTCATTGAAGACCTTTCCCGCCCATCTTGTCTCCTACCTCCCTCCCACTCCACCTTGGACCCTGGAAAGGGTCAGGACCGTCATGTCCAAGCTCCCCTCAGGCAGCTGGCCTACAGCAGACTGTGCTGGGAAAGAGATGGTGTAACTCTGATGTTTCAAGATTTTTTTTTTATTACAACAGACAGGATGCATTAATTACTGACAAGACAACCTCTGGTTACCTGAAACTGGCCAGAAAAGTCATGGGACTTACCCTAAATTTAATATAATTTTAGAAGGGAAAAGAGCCCTACAGAATAAATTTAAAGAGACTGTGGGGGACAAAAATAAAGTTTGCTTTATGATTACATCTCATGAGTCATGCCTATGCCTATTCAACTTAACAATTACACATGACTTCTCCCATTTAATCCTCAGAGCAACACTACAATGTAGGTACTATTATAATCCCCACTTTACAGATGAAGCAACAAAAAGGTTATATATAATCTGCTGAAAGTCACACTGATAAGAAGTAATAGAGTTCAAATTCAGATTCAGGCAGATGAGCGTTGTAGAGTCCAGAGAACTACCTTCCTCCAGAGAAAACCAGATGATGGGCGCCTTAGCCCTTTGACTCATTAATTCCTGTTCTAGAAAACTAGTCAAAGGAGATTGAAAATGAAGTCAACAGTTTATATACAAAGATACTGATGGAAACTTTATTGCTAACAGGGGAAATTGGTTGGGGGAAGATAAACAAAATGTCTATTAATTAGGACTCCGTTAAGTAAATAATTCAATGTTCACAGGATGGATCACTAAGCATCCTTTATGGGGAATTTTTGTTTTTAAGAGACAGGGTCGGCCTCGCACGGTGGCTTCCGCCTGTAATCTCAGCACTTTGGGAGGCTGAGGTGGGTGGATCACATGAGGCCAGGAATTTAAGAGCAGCCTGGGCAACATGGCAAACCCTGTCTCTACTAAACTTACAAAAATTAGCTGGGCGTGGTGGTGGGCATCTGTAATCCCAGCTACTTGGGAGGCTGAGGCAGGAGAATCACTTGAAACCAGGAGGTAGAGGTTGTAGTGAGCCAAGATTGCCCCACTGCACTCCAGTCTGGGTGACAGAGCGAGACTCTGTCTCAAAAAAAAAAGAAAAAAAAAAGAAAGAGATGAGGTCTCACTCTGCACCCAGACTGGAGTATACCTGGTGCTATTGTAGCTCACTGTAGCCTTGTACTCCTGGGCTCAAGTGATCCTCCTGCCTCAGCCTCCGGAGTAGCTGGGACTACAGGTGTGAACCACCACACCTGGCTAATTTTAAAAAATGTTTTGTAGAGATTGAGTATTGCTGTGTCTCCCAGGCTGGTCTTGGACTCCTCGGTCAAACAACCCTTCTGCCTCAGCCTCCCACAGCACTAGGATTACAGGTGTCAGCCATCGCACCCAGCCTTATAGAGAATTTTTTAATGACAAAGTAATGGACTTATGGGATGGGGATACAATATTTTAGGCAAGTATAATGCTCTATAAAAAAGCCCCACATATATGGTCTCATACAAAGTTGCCTAGAGTGAGGGACACAGTCCATTGTCTCAGCTTTGCCGCCCTAGGGGCCACATCCTCCATTCCAGACGGCCACTTCTTCCAGGTGTTTGGACCTCCTCTTAGCTCCAGCTTTGACCCCTAAGACCTCCTAGTGACCCCTGAACAGCACAGACAACATCCTCACCCCCAATGTTGGAGAAGACAGACAATAAACACACACTATTGGTGCAAAATAGATTAGGTTAAAAAAATTATATATATAGTAATGCCTTACAAGTTGACATATCCTTAGTCGCCTAGTGTCATATGGTGTGTCACTAAGATGAAAGCCAAGTGGCTGCAAGAAACACCTGCAATTCTTAGCCTGGTTATTTATCTTGGAAGGGAGCAGAGGAAGTGCGGGAAGGATGCTGAACTGTAATGTCTGTTCTTTACCTATTCTGAGGCATTTGCTGAGTGCTTCCTAGGCAGGGAGACCCAGGGCTGGAGGACAGTGTCCCTGATCCGGGGAAGCTTCTGTTCCCAGCAAGTCCTCTTGCCCACTTGCCCATGGGGCATCTAAGCCCAGCTCTCTGGGGAGCAGAGGCTGAGATTATAAATAGAAAGAGTGGTTCTGAGGCTGAGTGCTCAGGCCCCTGTGCTCAGCCTCCAGGAGGGGTTTGTTTCACCAGCATTATTGGATTTGCAGATAGGCAACAAGGAATTAAGCTGATCAGGAAGAGACAAAGAGAGCTTTCATTTATTCAAAAATGCAGGATTTATCTAGCAGAGCCCTCTCCTTTGTCAAACAGAGAGCCATTTCCTTTATATCCTCCAGCAAAGAACATTTTATTTTGTAACCTTTCAGAAAAGCCTATGAGTTTGTGTTTTTGACCTGTTTTTCTCCCTGCTCTAAGAAAACCATGATTATTTAAAATGTGAAATGCATATTAAACAATCCTATTCTGAATTCACAAACCAATCTCTCCAGCAAGAGGAATCAGTCCCTGAAATGCAATTTAAACTATTTGAAAAGTTTATTACTCCCAACACACCATCATTTTGCTCCATGGCCCTTCCCTTTTGCTGCTGCTGATTCGTAAATATCAGACTCTAGAGCCACCACTGAGGAAGCAGAGTCCTAAAAGGTAGTGCTATGGGACTGGAGTTTTCCAGACTCTGAAGTGGGAATAAAAGTTCCAAGACCTTATGGAGGCAGCAGCTATAGAGGAAAGAATGCCAGTGCCAGGTTCCAATCCTGGCTAAGTTGCTAATATACTGTGTGACCTCAAATGAGGATGTCCCCTCTCTGTGCTTCATGAAAGAGAGTGGGATTATCTCTAAGTCTCCTTTCAGCACTAAACATTCTCTGATATTTTGACTCTTTACAGCAGGGCCGTTAGGAGACAAAAGAAGATGATTATAGTTTGCTCAACTCTGAAATAAGGTGAGAATTCTTGCTTTACTGTTTTTTGTGTTAGCATTCTTATATTTTATATAAGAAACACAGCCGTGAAAACACATAAGACTTAGGGGAGCTGAATGCTTGTCCTCTCTGTGCTGCTAACTCACTGGGTGACCAGAGACCACTCTCCCCAGGCTCGCCTCAGTTTCCTCATCTGTTAATTAGAGACAACGTATGCCTTGCCTACTGCACATAGTGTGTGAGGCTGAACTGAGAAGGAACGTGTGTCTGTGAATGCTGTGCTAGAAGTCCAAAGTACCACGGAGATGGGACAACATTTAGTACTTAGAGCTCCCACTCACTGAGCCCTCACACAGGGCCAGCACTGTGCTAAGTGCTCACTTGTATTGTCTCATTGATTGCTGGCAGCTCCCCGAGGAGCTATTATACAGAAGGAAGCAGAAGCACTGTGGGTGGTCACAGCAGCAAGGATTTACTCAGCCTCGCCAGGCCTGTGCCATGGGGCCTCCGCCGCCCACCACAGATGAGGGTGAGAACAGGTGGTCCCACCACTGCTGCCCTGCCTGGGCTCTAGGAGGGAGGAAGGGAAGGAAGGAAGAGGGTCCCTTCCCCCTCCACATCTCCAAGCTGAGCTCTGGCTGGAGGAGGTGATGCACGAAGACTCCTTCTAGCCTTCCTCAGGTGAGATCATGCCCAGGGGTGGTGGGGCTGCGGGGCAGTACCCACCTCCGCCTCCTTCCACCTCTGCATCCTTTGCTTCGCTGTGTCTCTCTCCCGACCCTTGGTCCAATCACAGCCCACCTGCTCTCCAGGTCTCTGTGTCTGCTGAGCTGTCACCATCCTCTCCGCTGCTGCAGAGTGGCTCCTTCCTGTACCTCCACCCTGAGGAAGGCATGGGCGGGAGCTCTGAGGATGGGGGCTCAGCTTAGCAGAACGAGGCCCTGGGATTCTGAGCTGGACATCTCATGCCAGGTGGCCCTGTCCCAGCCCTTGCATTTCTGAGGATTTCTGGGGTCTCCCTGGAGACAGGCAAGTCGGGTTGGCCCTCAGATGAACTTCAGAGGTCTCCCTTCCCCCAGTGGGAGGGGCCTCAGGCCACTGTGTGTTCCTCTAGCTCAGGTCATCCTTTGCTCTGCCCCAGCTACCTGGTCCCTGCACCGAACACGCCCCAGTTCTCTTTGTCGTACTGTGGCTCCCCGTACCTGCAGCTCAGCCTGCCTATTCTGAACTGTGTCCCACCCCATCCTGCTGGCTCTGAGAGACAACTGAAGCAGTTTGGTGAAGGACACAAATCTCTCATAAAACTCTCCTTGCTCCTTACAGGTGACCAGACATTTGCTGATGTTGTAGGCCCATGTTCTCACTTGATGTAAAAACACCATTAGTGTCTTAGATGTCAGGAATCCTGAGTTTAGGCCTAAGTCCCCAGCCTCCTATATGACCATAGAGAAATGCCTTCCCAATTTTCTTGGCCTCAGTGTATCAGTGTATAAGATGAGGGAGTTGAATTAGATAAGGTCTAAGGCACCCAACATCACTGGAGCTCCATTATCAAGGGCCCCATCTGAAAATTTACATTAAAAGGATACACATTTCTCACCTCCCACTCCCACTTCCCTGGGACAGCAGCATAGAGAACACTCAGGCTAGACTTACCCCTATGAAAAATGCGTGATGAGCACAGACCCATCCCTCACCCAGTCACACACCCAGAAGACAGATGGCAGCTCGGGATGCACTCCGTAAGTGGGTCTGAAGTCCCTCCCACCCTCTCTGTGAAAAAGAGTCGAGGTGATGAGTGCTTAGGAACAATTCAAACGTGCTCTGCCATGAACCACATGTATGCCTTGGGCCGTCCTGGGGACTTAATAGTTAATATATGTAAACCATTTAAAACAGGCAGTAAGAGTTAGCTGTGGTTACATAATGATCTGCACCCCCTTTCCCTCCAGCCCCCCTGCAGTCTGTTCTCACATGGCAGTGAGTGATTTTTTCATAATGCAAATCTCTCCTTGCACCTGCTGCTTCAAATCCTTCACTCGCTTCCCTTGCTCACAGACCAAAATTTTTAAAAGTTCCTACAAAGTAGTCAAGTTTCTGGTCTGCAGCTATACTGGTATGCTTTTAGAGAAGCCAGGTTTTCTCTACCTTTGCAGACTTTTAGGTCTGGAATCCACCTCCCATCCCTGCACCCGAAGGCCAAAGCCCTAAGGCTGAGACTGAAGTCATGGTTCAGTGGGGACCAAGGAGGCCCCAACTACTTGTATTTCTTTAAAATTCCTGAGGGGGGCATTGATGAACAGGCATTAGTCTACTATGTTAGAAAGGAGGACTCATGGTTTATATTATTACAAGTGATCTACTGTACGGGGCCTGAGAAAATGTAAGGGAATCAACAAGAAAACCCCCAGAATGAGAAAGTTCAGTAAAGTTGCCAAATAAGATGGAAAAATAGCCAAGAACATTTCTATAAAAAAATTATCATTTGCAAAATGAAAATGAAAAAGATCTCATTTACAGTGGTACAAGACTACATATGAAAAGTTTTAAAATAATACCAGTGAGACTGATTTGTGATTCATATAAAGAAAATTATAAAATGCAACTGAAATTTATAAAAAGAACTTGAAGAAATGGAGATTCCTAATGTATTTCTGTATGATAGGAAGACTATTTTAAAGACATTCTTCCTAAATGAGATTTCATTTAGTTCGAAGCAAAATTCCAAGGGGATTCTGAAACGTGATAATGTACAGAGATTTTTTATGCTTCCCTGTGGTGATGATTTAAGGAAAGGAGGGTGAGCCCCAAGATGGTTTGTGAATGTGGGTTCTGTGATAAGAAAGCCAGTGTGGCCATGTTGACTTGCTGGCTAGTGTCGATCAGCAACGCCAGCTCCACCATCCCGTGACAGCATGCCCACACAGTGCGGGCATCCTGCCCCACATCCCAGGATGGCAGATTAGTGGGCAACAGTGAGAGTTTGGGGTAGTCAGGGCGTTGGTGCCACCACTACTCTCTTTTTTGCCTATTTCTCTCAATCAATGGCCATTTTTTTCCATTTTCAGAGCCATGAATTAAGAGTGCCCAATTCAGCTGACCTGTGTGGATGCCCAGGATTAAGGCAGACTGAGATAAGCTACTCATCTGCCCCTAATTCCTCTGGATAACCCAGGTATAGATTATCTGGAAGGAAAAAAAAGCAAAAAACAAAAACAAAACAGGTAAGAAAAGTAAAGACAATTCTGATAATGGCTAATGAGAGGAGCACCAATCCCATTAGATATGAAAATAGACAGTGGCAACAACTGAAGCAATGTGATGATGGACAGGAATCTCATGTGAAACTTCAATGGAAGAAAATAAGCAACCCAGAAATATACTCTAAGCACTTAATTTCTCTACAAGAATTTAGGGTTAATTACCCAACCCCCCCAAATAATACTAAATTTAAAAATGAGAGTATAAAATCATTATGACAAAAGTGTAAAATAAAGTGTCCTGTGGTTATCTGGAAGGGGACAAAGAGAGGTTGCAGAGGTATGAGACTGGGCTGATTTTCAGCATAAGCAATTGTTGTTATTGTAGGAGGTGATTTGTGTAAAGAAAAAGCAAAGAAAAGATGGAATGGTTCAGCAAAGCAGAAAGGACACTGGGCTAGAAGCCAGGGGTCTGAATTCTAACCACAACTCCTCCCTGCGGAGTGATCCTGGGCTACGTCTTTCTCATTTCTGGGCCTCACTCCAACATTTCAAAGATAAAGAATTAACACAAATGACCTGCAGCAGCCCTTCCTGCTCAGCCTTCTGGGATTCAACGATCATTCCCCATTTGTGGTTTCTACAGCAGGACTCGATGGAAGTGCAGAAAGAAACTCAGATCTTTCCTGCCCCAAATCGCAGAATGACCTCGTAGGCCGGGTCTGTTCATTTCAGTACCCGAGGCTCTCACTGCACCCAGCCCCATCAGCCACGGGGATCCAGAGATGACTAACACAGGGCACTGGCCTGTGAAGATCATGGGTTACTGGAGGACACAGATGGACACAGACAACAAACAATAATCCCAGGCGGTATGAAGTCAACCCAGCCAGAGGCGAAGACCCGTGCGGGCAGAGCAGAGAGAGCCAGAGGAGTCTGGCAGGGGACCAGGCAGGGCTTTGCAGCAGAGACAGCCTTTGAGGCTGGGTATTAAAGGATACAGAGCTCAGTAAAGGTAGATGGGGCGAGGGAGCCACGGGAGTTAGGAAAGCATTGGGGTGGATGGCCTGCCTGGCTGTAACACGTGGGGAATGAGTAGGGAAGAAGGGTCTTGGAGACGTTATATGGGACTGGGGAAGTTGGTCTGGAACAGGGCCAGGCTGCCTGTAAACAATGGGAAATCGCAGGGGTGCAGGGGTGTGGTGGCGTTGGGGAAGTGATCCTGCCTGTGAGGGAGGGGATCATAGGCAGCCTTGGCAGCAGGGTCTGTGGCGAAGCCAGAGGGAAGCAGAGATACCAGTGAGCAGGTTCTTCAATAGCCCAGGGCGGAGCTGGATGCGCCAAGGAGGGGCCTGGGGTGAGTGGTACAGCTGAGGCAAGCCCATGGGACCCGAGGCAGGACAGCACAGCGGCAGGAAAAGCACAACTCAGGCCAGACAGCCTGGGCTCTTCATCTGGGCTCTGCCTAACTGTGTAACCTGAGGCTGTTTAACCATTTCCATCTCAGTTTTCTTATCTGCAAACAAGTGGAACGCTTTTTAGGGACATCAAGGGATTCCATGATTTAATAAAAGCTTTTAGCATGGTGCCTGCACTAAGTGCTACTCGTGGTGGGGGCGATGATGATAGAAGAGCTGCATGTTGGAGGAAGAGGGGTCTGGACAGTGACTCCTCAGAGAACCCAGTGGGAATAGCAGGTTTGAGAAGGGGTTAGGCATTGTGAGTTACTGTTCAGATGTGCCAGGTTTGAGTGTCTGCAGGCCAACCCATCACAAGTGACTGGAAAAGTGCATCTGGAGCTTCGGGAGAAGACACGTGAGGAGAGGGAAATTCAGGGAGTCCTGAGCCCAGGAGGAGACTGAGGCAGAGGCTCAGGGGAAGGTGCAGACTAAGGGAGAAGAGGGCTGACAGCAAAGACTTGAGTGTGTAGCTGTGGAATCCAGCATAGAAGCTCCTTGAGAACAGGAGTTTTCACTGTTTTGCTCCCTGCTGTATCCCTAGTGCCTAGTACAGTGCCTGGAAGAAAACAGGAGTTCAATAAATATTTGTTGAGTGAATACATGAGGAGAATTTTTCCTGTCATTCACTGTAAGTATTTTCTTAGGCACAAAATAGTAACAGTAGCTAACATTTATTAAACGCTTACCCTGTGCCAGGCACCATGCTAAAAGCATATAGAGTCCCATTTCATCTTTACGACAGTCTAGAGAGAAGGTACTATTATTATTTCCAGTTTATAGATCAGGAAGCAGGTCTCAAAAGGTAAAACAACCAGCTGAATTCACACAGCTCGTGAGGAGCAGAGCTAGGGGCCAAACCCGGGGCTGCAGGACTCCCTGTGGGTGCTCTCCTAGACCCTGACTTAGCAAGAAAGGAAATGGAGCAACAATGCCCTGTGCCGGCTCTCACATGCTCAGTAAAGAGGGACTGTTTTTAAATCTTGCTGGAGGAGGTTGGGGGGAGCCAGAAGAGCTGGAGAAGCTGGAGAAGCCGGACCTCGTTGGTGTCAGACTTACGGAGTGAGGCCATTTCACAGAACAGTATTTGGTGAGGCCAGACAGTGGAAGAATGGGAGCAGATCAGGAGCTAGGAGTGGAGCTGCCTGGAGCGGGAGAGGCAGGACGGAGGTCAGAAACTTACTGAGAGGAAGGAGCTCCATCTGTACACGGTGATGGTTGTGTGTGTGAATGTGTGTGCATTGGGGGAAGGTATTAGGCTGCAAAGGTTGTCCAGAGGATTCAGGCAGGTCCAGAAAGATCCAGGGTTGTCCCAGGGTGACAAGGACTAGAGGTCATTTGCAAAGTACAGGGGCTGCACACCTGGCAGGCTGAGTTTGTGCAGGTCTTGTCACACCTCTTCAACCTGCTTTCATAACCAGTGCTGAAGTCCTCAAACACCCGCAGTTATTATACTTTTCCTAGATGTGCGCTCCGAAGAGGGCATGAGGAGTCAGACAGGCTAGGCTTGCCCCAGGTCTTCAGCTCGCAGGCGACAGATTGGGATTTAGAATCCTGGACTCCTCTAGCTCCTGAGCGGTACTGCCCCAAGCAGGCTGGCTGCCCTGGGAAGTCTGGGGCACCTTCGGCCTATCTCTCTCCAGGCTGTCTGGACCCTCTGCACAGCCCTGCTGCCTCCAGAGAACGAGGTTCATCACTCAGTACCCTGTTCACAGTAACTGCCTGGGATTGGGATTAGGGTCAGGGCATAGGCCGCAGAGCTGTACAGGGGCCAGCTCCCTCTGGACTGCACGGAGTTGCTTTTGCCCCCATCCTCGCTCATTCCTGACTCATGCCAGGCCCCTCCAATTCCCTTCACCTCCATGCTTCCTGCCTCTGGTAATGCTCCTGCAGGGGAAAAGGCTGTCATGCTGTGTGCCACACGGAACTTCATGTCCAGCATCTGAGCAGACCTGTTGGTTCTGGACACTCTCCAAACACCCTGGGGATAGAGGAGAGAACTGCAGAGTGCCCATTCTTCCCCTGGCAGTATCCTTGGAGCCCCTGTGGCCTCAGGGGCCCTCAGGGCAGCCTCCCTCTGGGCTCCTTCCTCCTTGGCCAACTCTGGGGTGACATGATTAGCCACTGCCCAAGCACTGACCACCATGCACAACCCGTTTCATGTCTGACCAACCCCAGACTGGACTCTGAGCTCACAGAGAGAAACCCTTCACAGCGATATGACTCTGAGGGCAAGAGGAGGGTCTGCAACCACAGAATCCACACCATCATTTATGTGTGGACCTCCTACTATGTGCAGGAGTAGTGCTAGGGGCTTCCCATGCATTGTCACAAGGCCACACACAACTTACTTTTCAGATAAGGAAACCGAGGCTCAGAAACTTGCCAGGCTTTAACCCCTCCACTTCACCAAATTCATCATTACCCTTGGGTCAGATAAACCCTGAAGCAGAGCTGCTCTTCCAGCTCTGCTCCTAGGTTTACCAGAGGGCATGCTGTCCCTTCCTTCACCCTTCACTCCGTCTACAGTGGAGGCCTATTTGGGCCCACAGATACACTCAACTCTGCTCTAGGTACTAGAAGAGGCAAATGGAAGGAAACTGACATTTGTTAACAACTATTCTTGCTGAGTGCTGTCATGTATTATTTTCTCATTCAATCTTCTTAACCACTCTATAAGGAAGGTATGACTATCCCCATTTTAGAGAAAAGAAAGTGAGGCACAGAGAGAACTGAGGTCACACAGTAAGGTATAGGTCTACCTGAATCTACGACTCACACTTCTACCACATGAAATCACATCTTAACTCTGTCTCACTCCCATTGCGGAACCTGGGGCACATGCCATGTCTCCTCTGTCCATTACCACCTGCCTCAGCACCACCAAAGCCCTGGCCCCATGAGGAGCAGGCCAGGAATGAGAGGGAAAGGGAGTCTGCTTCCTTCCCAAAGCCTGGAGGACCTTAGTGGGCCCAAGACACCTGCTACCACAGCAACGTACACACTTCCCCCTTAGCCTGATGGCCACGATCCTGGCTTGGCCTCTGCAGAGAGGGGCCCTTCCCAAGTCCAGGTGTGGTCTGGAATGATGATCCCCTGGCAGCTTCCACCAATTCTCCTCCAAGAGGCTGGGCCTTGTTACCTATATTATACATTGGCCCTGTGTCCTCTCATCCCCTAGAATCCTGCTTCAACATGGAGAGGCCCCTGGGATTCCAAGACCTCTTTTGGTTGCACAAATCACTCTTCTGCTCCTACCAACAATATCCTGAGTATCCATAACTGTCTATTTGTTCCCAAGTTTGTGGAGTCCTCTGACACTATGATTTAAATTGCTGACTTCAAACCCTATGCTAGTTCCTCCTGCCCCACCAGCCATGTCTGCCCTGACTTACTCTCCTCCCTCATCTGGCCTGTCTGCTCTGAGATCCCAGGAGGCCCTGTGGCCCTACCTGCAACAGCCATGGCACCTAGTTTCCATCACTGGGTTTCATGCCCCTGACTCTCACTGTCTCTGCCTTGAGTTCCTGGTATCACTGAGGAGCCCCGTGTCATTATCTATAGGCCACAATTTTTGACCCCACTTAGGTCAATATTCCCTAACACTCTCCTTTTCCACAACTCCCCATGCTTAGACCTCAGCCAAGACACGAGGGCCCAGACCTCAACAAATGTTACTGATCTTAGCCAGCCAGCCCTCTCTAGCCACCATGAGTCCTGGTTTTACAGGCACTGGGTAAACTCTTGGTACAGCTCCTGGATGGTCATTAGGATCAACAGGCAGGTATACTACAAGCCCCAAATCTGGTTTATCCCCATGGCCACAGTCATAAGCATAATATGGTAATCTGTGAACCCAGAAGGCTACATCTGGGGTAAGAGGCTGTGCAGCCTGTCCAGTGGAGCTCAGGCACAGTCCATCAAGGTGGGGACAAGCATGGGGCCATGGGTTCTCCTTCTCCCCTTCATCTCAGTCTTCTCCCTGGGGCAAGTGATGCTGTTTTAAAACCATATTCATTCAACCTCAGAGCGTTGGAAACTATGGCCCTGATGTACATGCTGGCCTATTGCTGGGACACTGAGAACTGAGTAAGTCTGAAAACTCAGAGCTATCCATTTTTCCAGTCCTGATCCAGCTCTTAGACTCAGGACCAATCCTGCCATATCCCTGCAGGACAAATGACGCCCATCAGGTTCTCAAAGTCCTTCAGAGAATGTCCAATGTCACCGATCATTGAAACAACGGCATTACAACAACTTGCTGCACCACTCCTGACCAAAATCGCAAAATGAGAAAAAAGAAAGTAAATAAAACAGCTAAAAATAAATTAAAATGATGAACCTTTATACTGCAGGGCTGTGGGGACAGCTATAGATAACTGGTGTCACAGTAAATGGGCTCAATATTTCTGGAGAACCATCTAGTAATATGTGACAAGAACTATAAAATTGTTCATGCCCTTTAACCTAGTAGTTCCACTTGGGGAATGCTTCCCAGTAAAATACTAAGAAAGTAATTTGTACGGAGATATTCATAGCCATGATATTTATAATAGCAAGAAATTGGAAGGAGCCCAAAGGTTCAGCACTTGGGGATTGACTAAGCAAATTGGGTCGAGTGAACACTCCGGGATGCTTCACAGCCAGGAGGTGTGGACATGTGCAGTCTCAGGCAAAATGAATGTGCATCCTTGGGCCAGCAAGATGGGAAAAAACCGAATCAGATGGCCTCTGACTCCAGCTTCAACCATGGAAGCAAACGTGCAGTCGGCTACTTGGCACTGTCTTCATGTTAATTCAGTTAAGTCAGTAAACTTCATGTCAGTTATGAGGGTTTTAAAGGTCATTTATTTTACTTTCTTTTTCTAAAGGTCATTTTGAATTAACTGAATTCTTTTTTAAGAAGACATTTAAAATGCTAACAAGGAACTCTGTGGAGGAGATTTCATAACTGTCCTTGTGTACGCTCATCTCCCGGGAGTCCTTTCTGACATCTCATCTCTCTTTCCTCGTGTCCATGCAGGAGGACCTGGGCTCACCCACGTGGCTGGACAGGGGCTGCTGTGGACCGGAGGTGCTGGGCCCTGAGAGAGCTGTGAGGGCCTCAGCAGGCCCAGACACTGTGATGGGGCAGTCCCTGGCCCTGATGCTCCGTCACACCCCTTCCTGAGCCTTCCTTCCTCTGGGGCCCACTCTGTGCTCCATGCTTTCTCCTGTGCCTCAGGAAGAGGTTACTGAAGAGCATGGTGGCCCCTCCTTCCCATGAGAGTGCAGATGACCTGAACACCTTCCAGAGACAATGTCTGAGTGTCTAAGGTGGCCCTGTAGGCAGGGCCTGGGCTTCCTGGCCTGGGGTAGGTGTCCCCCAAGAGCAGTGGTTTCCTCCCCCAGCTGCAGCCTGTCAGAATCACCCAGGGAGCTTTCTAAAATAAAGATTCCTGGGCCCTGCCCTAGAGTCCCTGTGGGCAAAGCCTGGGAATGTGCGTGTTAAAAATATTCCTAGGGCTTCTCATGATGCAAACCACTGTTCTAAGTCTTTGATGCCTAAGAAAGAAGGTTGTGAGCCTGCCTTCTTGGGGTCCTGGGTTCAAAAGGCTTTTATTATGAGCCAGCAGCCACGGTAGAAACTGCAACCCCTCATGTGTACGTACACACACACACACACACACACACACCCTTCAGAGGAAGGCCCTGCCCAGTAGCCTAGAGCATCTGGGAGAGCCCTCCATAGGCCCCTGACAATGCCTGGCTCCCTAGCTCTCTAGAGGCCAAGAGCCAGCCTCCGCCTCAGCCAACGCATGTGTATCTCCCCGGGACTGCAACCTCCCAAGCTTTCTGGGTTCCCCATGTCCTGTGGCAGGTTCTCCTGCTGCAGGAGCTCTTGGTCCATGCCCGCGGTCCCAGGTGTGGCAGTGGGGGCCTGCGGCCCCACCTGCCCAGGCCATACTTACGGAGTCATTTTATAAAGCTGCGTCCTCCTCTCAAACAGCGACCCTCCCCAGGCCCAGGACCACACCCCGGCCACTGGCGTGGCCTGGGCAGACTCCGTCTCACCGCCCCCCGTCTCCAGGACACTCTTCAGCTTCACATTGGCGCTTGAGTCCCCCAGCCTGTTGTCAGGAAACACCGAGAGTCGTCACCCTGCCCCACCAACCACCCTGCCAAGTGAGAACGGGCTGAAGCCTCCGTAGTCCTGGGGAACCGAGAACAGAGGAGGAGGAGCAGGAAGGAACTCCAGAGGTGGGGTCTCTTCCCAGCAGTTTTGGAGCAACTTTCTGAGCCCTATCTGGGATGCTGAGGAGGTGATGGGGGGGTCACTTTTGGAGGGGTCACCCCCTCCAAACTGTTCCTGAAGTAGCAAGGGAGCTGGGGGTCCCTGGAGTTCCCCAAAAGCACTGTCTCCAAGGCTGGGATCCGGGGGCCCAATGTGGCCTTATTTGGGGATCTGGATCTCTTAGGGGTAGGGACAGCGGCAGGGGGCAGGACAACTTCCAGGTGATGGGAGGGGCCAGTGTACGCAGGGACATGAGTGTGGGCTAAAGAGGCACAGAGCAAACTAGCAAGATCTCTGTCCCCTTTGAGCTGACTGTCCTCATCCTACTCTTGCACCCCAGGATCCCAGGGGAAGGGGTGAGCAAAGCTGCCCCTCCCCAACTCCTAGGCTCTGTTCTGAGGGACAGGGAGGGGAGCCAGGCATCGACTTCTCTGGGATCTGAGGTCACACACGCTTGAAGGGCCCTGGTTTTCCCTGTAGAGGCACCGCAGGGTGTTTCCGCCCCCATCCTGAGGCCAGCTGTCTCATCCTCCCTCCCCACAGCACACGCCCCCACACACTGGTCTAGGCCCAGGCTTGCCTCAGTTTACTGAGCGTGCCCAGCTGTCACTGAGGTTTGAGGGAAGCTCTGTGGGGCTGGAGGGAAGCTAGGACACTACCTGCTGAGTCCTCTCCCACACAGGTGGCATCGTTGCTGATGCCAGGCCCAAGGAAGGACGAAATGTGTTGTGTCCTGTTCAGAGACTCTGCATTTGTAGAGACAATGACAGAGAGCATCAAGGAACGAGGAGGCTGACCTGTGGCTTCACAGCACTGGGGCAGCGGAGAAGGGCCAGGGCCACACAGGCCCCACCCTGGGGCACCCTGATGGCTGGGGCTGGGGATGAGCCAGCCATCAGGTGGGGGCAAACTGAGCTGCATCCACTGCTGAAATCATGCACAGCTAGGCAGAGCCCAGGCCTCCGTAAGCGTGGACATAACCGTGACTGTGCTGTGTGGGTGGCAGGCAGGGAGTTCACATAGTGTCTGTAATGGTGATGCTTGGTTTTCTCAGCGTGTGTTATTCCTCAGACTCCATCAGCTTCTATGTTGGCAAGGATTCACAGACCCCAAATATGTACAACAGTATAAGGGATCTTCTGGCCCAGTAGTTTTCAGTTGGAAAACATCCTGTCATGAAGAGGCTAGCAGAAAACATAAACGCAAGTGGCTCTGGATGAAGCTGGGGACAGGATGGGACTAGAGTTCCACACTCTCAGCCTCTCCCTCCCTATCACCCTCAACTTCTGCTTCCTGGAGATGCTCTGGGTGACCCTGGGGCTCCAAATGTCATTTGAAAATCAGTGGTATGGTCCCAGCTTTCTTATTTTCAGATGAAGAAGCTGAGGCCCAGAGTGGGTAGAGATCTGCCAAAGGTCACACAGCAAGTTGGTAGCAGAGCCAGGGCTGGAGCTAGAACTGAGGCCCCATGACTCCTAACCACTGTGGCCTCCAGCTCCTAAGCCAGAGGTGACCAGCAACCCCACCCATGGTTCTGACCTCCTCCAACCTTCTCCTGTCCACTCTCTGGCTCTCCTGCATGGAGGAACCTGGTATCTGGACCACCCCTTCCAGAAACAAGGTCCAGACAGGCCTGAGTTCTTGGCCCTTCAGCAGTAGATCTGGACCCTTGTGACTGTGTTCTCCACAGGTGACCTCTTCACTTTCTTGGCTTTCCCACCTGTCCACGGGGCTCCCAAATCTACTTCCTGATGGCTCCCCTGAGCTCCAAATGCCTCTGGGCCCCTCCAGGGGCACCTCTAACTCTCCAGGTTCAAAGCAACTCACCTTACTCCAGACCTGCTCTTCCTCCTGATTTTCTGGCCATGTGCATAGTCCTGCCATTCACTCAGTCATCACCCCAGAAACCCAGGCGCCACCCTAACCCTCTTCATCTCACCTGCGGCTCTACCTGTGAAGCCCTCCTATCGGTCCCCTCCCCTGTCCCCAGTGCCTCTGCCCAGATTGAGGCCTCACATGTCCCCAGCCTCCTTCTGGTCTCCTGGACTGCAGCTCTGCCTGCTCCAGGAACATTACACTTTTAAAGGCCAACCTGAGCATGTCACTTGTCTGCTGACAAGGCTCTTTCCACTGCTCCTCATTCCAAAGGATATAAACCAAGCTCTTCCATGAGGCTTGTGAGGCTGCAGGACCTGCCCCCTGACCCCTCTCCTGCCTTGCTCTGCTGTCTCCCCTCCAGACTGGCTTTGCTCCAGCCACTTCTAAACTCCCAGCAGATCTCCCCATAGAACTTTCTCATCTCCTGCCTCAGCACACACCCTCTTGTCTCTTCAGATCAAGGCTTTTCCAAGTGTGCCCTTGGGTACCTGCTTCACCATCCCCTAGCATACTGTCAACTCCTGGGCACCACCCTGCCCGGACCTGCCAAAAGAGAATCTCTGCATTTTTAACGCAGATCTGTGGATGCTGCACACTAAATGTTGAGAGGCACTGTTCCACTGAGCAGCTCCTCTTGTCCCAGTCTCCCTCCTGCCTCAGCTGGGCAATTCTTTCCTTTTGGCCCCTGTACTCTCCAGGGTGTGACTAATTGTGACTGGATGTCTCCTCTGCTGGGCTATGAGCTCCATACAGGCAGTGACCATGTCTTCTTCCTCTGACCTGTAAATCCCTGATCCTGGTACAGAGAAGGGATCAATGAACGGGAGCCCCAGTGCCCCTGGTCAGGAGGAGGTCAAGCTGATCTAGTGATAAGCCACAGCTTGTCTGGAAATCTGAGACACTGCTCCCAGGGTCTTTGCAAGTTACACCTGTCCCTCTACCCCACCCTACCTCACCCTCTGCACAGTAAGGAGACATGTTGGGACTAAGTGTAATGGAGGGACTACGGGGTGTTAACAGTGACATTTAACAACAAGCTCTCCAGAAAATGTCTGCATGCATAGACTCAATAAGTTTACTCTAAATTTTACTGACACAAAGGATGTATACCACATAATTTACGAATACTAATGAAATATCCAATATTCTTTATTGTAAATTCCATATAGCCAGATGATTGTCCCAGAAATCAACCCGCTCAATGAGTTTCGCCTAACTCTTTATCTGTAGCCAACCTATGGTTGCAGTGACAAATTACTGTAGTTCCAACTTAATGTTGCTTGATATTTTCATTTATGCTAACAAGTAAGTTGAAAGTGAAACAACAAAGACATGTCAGAACTTCACTCCTTCACTGGTGGTCTGAGTGATTTCTTTGCTGAATAGGTTAATAGTTTGGGGACACTGGAAAAATCTTTGTTTTCTGCTATTCACCATGGAGCAGCTATAAACATGATACCCTTTAAAATTTAATCTGCATTAGTAATATTTTTCCCATCACTTTCTTACGTCTAGACAATCAACAAAACAATAAATCTGGTCTTAATGTGCAGCACCTGTTGACGTCCCTGGTCTAGCCACCCTCGCCGTGGCCAATCTGTGATGTGACTGAGCACAGAGGTGGGAGGAGATGCTCAGCAGTGCACAGTCATGTGGCAGTTCCACCCCACAGATACAACAGACAGGTGCAGGGAAAGGCAGTAAAATGAATAGGAGGTGGTGAGTTTTCAGTGTATTACCTTTGTAAACATAATTTTTTTAACGTTAAATTTATACCGCTTCTTTTTTTTTTTTTTTTAATTTTTGAAAGAGAGGGTCTTGCTCTGTAGCCTAGGCTGGAGTGCAGTGGTGTGATCTCAGCTCACTGTGGCCTTGACCTCCTAGGCTCAAGTGATCCTCTGACCTCAGCCTCCTGAGTAGCTGGGACGATAGGCATGTACCACCATGCCCGGCTAACTTCTGTATTTTTTTGTAGAGATGGGGGTCTCAGCATGTTGCCCAGGCTGGTCTCAAACTCCTGACCTCAAGCAATCCTCCTGCCTCGGCCTCCCAAAGTGCTGGTGTGGCAGGCCAGGTGTCACTAACGCAGGCCTCCGTAACAGCTGTTTCAGTGCTGACCGAGTGGTGAAGTTCAATATTAAAAGCTGACAGAAGCAGTGCCCTTACACAAAGGCTGGAATGGAACAAAAGTCCAGCGAGAGTTTTGCCTTAAAGCATGACAGAATAATGAAGGAATTCTTAAAGGACCTGCTTAAGATTAAACAAGTTTTATTGGGGGTCTGAAGAAACTCCCCAAACCTCCGTGACTTAGCAGGGGACAAGATAAGGGTAATCACCCCTGGCACCTGGACCCATTTAGATGAAGTACATTTACTGAGGCTCCAGAGGAAGGTCTTCAGGACTCCAATCTTAGTTATAGATTAAAAGAAGTTAATCACTTATGTCTTTAGATGAATGCACACTTACACGCAGACATATAGTTTAGAAGGTATATAAGCTCTGGAAAACTTTGTAATTTTGAGTTGGTCTGGCAATAATTTCCAGGCCTTCTCCCTGTAACCAGTTATAGAAATAAAAATTCCCTTCTCTCCCAGTTCATCTGTATCTCGTTATTGGGCCTTGAGAATAAGCAGCCCACCCTCAGTTTGGTCCAGGAACATTGGGATTACAGGCGCGAGTCACTGTGCCTGGCCAGTTTGATTCTTAATAACAGCTATGTTTAGCAACGGGCTTACAAACATCTTCCTTTACTGCGCAATTGATTCTCATAAGCCGTTTCTGGGCCAGTTCCAGGACAGTCACCCTAAAGAATTGAATGGGACCCCCCATTACTGCCATTACTCAGAGGGCCAATCCCCTCCCCAGCCCTCTAGAGCCTAGCTTGCGAGCTGCCAGAGGGATCCTGAGAGTCTAACAGTCCCTGCTATGTGACCCAGCCAGCTTGTTTCCACTCTATGGGCCTCAGGTTCCTCAACTTTGAGGGGGAAAATGGCGCCTCCTAACTCGTGAGGTGTGAAGAGAATGAAATGCCTGCTTGCCCTTCCCCCACACACCTGGCCTACATACTGTAGTTCATTCCCATCACTGCCCCCACACCTTACCTGAGACACACCATGCACTTGTTTTGGGGACATGCCTGCACACCCCTCACCCTCCCAAACTGCATCACACACAATAACATGGCACCCCCTATACCACCCAGAGACAAGCTGACCTGTAGACAGCTGCCTCCCACTCATCACCTCAGACACTCCACAGACAGATTTTCCTCCAGCTCTGCCTCACACACAGCCACCTACATACCCAAACCATACCCCACAAAGGCTCCCATGCGCATATGTACCCGAAATTCCTTCGTGTACTTTGTACTCACATGTACTGCGCCAAATACCTTTTCCCTACCCCCAGGCATTTCACACAGAAATGGATGCCCCACTCTGCCCGCCACAACCCACTGACACTCCTGACGTTCCCCCGCTTATCCCTGCCAGCATGAGCATGCGCACCACACACATGTGCCCATCATTTATCTATACTTCTCTCCAAACTCACAACTCACAGCACACACTCACGCCACCCCTACGCAGAGGCATTCCCATATGGTCCTCACACACTCAAGGCATTCCCATATGGCCCCACATTCCAGGACAGGAGATCCCAGCCAGCCCTCTGAGCCCATGCCCTAGATTAAGGAGCAGTGAGGGGCATCCTGGTAGCATGAGATGGGAAAGCTAGGGTGCACTTCCTCACGGTGACAGCTTGCTTCCCTGGAAGTCAGGCCCTGGCTTGAGGTGCAGGGAGGACTTCAGAGAGCTGGGAAGGGATAGGACCAGACTGCTGGCTAAACACCTCTGTGTTCTCCAGACCCAGCCTCAGGTGGCTCCAGCAGCCAGCTCCTACCTGCTTTCCCCAGTACCCCCAACCCAAACAAGGACGCCCATCTGCTTCTGGAAGCTCCTCCCACGCCCTGTGAGAGCAGGACTCTTGGGGGCTTGAGGGCCTTGCCCAGGCTGCAGTGAACGCTGAGCCCAGGCTCCCCTGGTCACAGGGAGGGATCAGAAAGCACAGGGCCCTGAGCGGAGGGGCTGGTGGGAAGGTGAGCAGGGAGGCCAGGGCTCCCGCTTCCAACTCCACAGGGGCTATCAGGACTCCAAGGTGGTGCCCCTTTCCTATGCCTTGCTAGACTGAGGCGGTGGCAGACGCACACACTGTCCTTGGCTGTCCCAACCCTCAGCTCCACCTGAAGGTTGGACCCTATCCTGTCCCCTAATCATCATCCTGTACCCTCGCCCTGTCCTTGCCCTCACCCCCAGCCCATCAACAGCAGAGCTGAGTCCTGGGGTGAGGGACCTCTGTCTGTCTGCTCCCATCACCTAGCATCTGTGTGGCCTGGGTAAGGGCCTCCCTCCTGGACCCTCCCATCATCTGAGCAAGGAGGAGCCAGTGTGCAGCAGACGCTGGGTGGGCTCTGGGGCCCATGATGGGCAGATACCAGCATATCTGTCTAGGTGGTCCCAGCACACTCTAAAAGCAGCCTCAGGCCAGACCGGGTCCTGATGGGCACAGGGAAGCCATCTCAGGGGTACACACCTTCTTACAGTGCCACCCAGCAATAATCCAGAGTAATGGCTGAGGCCTTAGAGAGCAATGGTGAGGTATGCATCACCCACTTCAGAAAGCTCACTATCTTGTATTCTCCTCCCACCTCTCTCTCTCTCACACACATGCACACACACAGGCCACTCCAGACTGATCCTACCAGGCTGGTGCAGCCTGTCCTCTCTAGACTCTACATCCTGGTCCTTGCAGAAGATGCTGCCTTCAGATTTCCATGGCAACAACAGACAGCTGCCCTGACTGATGAGTTACAGTAAACTCTCTCTTCTCTGCCTAGCTGAGGGGGATTCCAGGGGAGACAGGCTGAGCATCTAGGCCTGGGCTCCAGACTTGGGTTAGTAACGACAGAGTAACTCTAGGACAGGCCAGCCTCCACACCCTACCCCTTGCCCAAACCCACCTGCTCTTCACCTTCTGGTCCTTTGAGAGACTGTTTAATACGGTAGAGAATAAGCCATGTAAGCACCAAGGCTGTGCTGAGCTACTCTACCATCCCTTTAGCCAGATGTGCCACATGCCTCCCAGTGACACTTATACAGGCACATACACCCATGTACATGTACGAACACAGGTACAGTACACACAGGAACATGTACACAATATTCACACAAAGTGGAAATCTCCATGGCTGCAGAGACCATGTGTGCATGCATGCTGACACATATATGGAGGAACACATACACACACACATATGCCAGGACACATATCTAGGTATACACATAGATATGCCAGAACAGACATTCAGGCTGGGAGATGACATGGCATGCAGGTGAGGACACGTCTACAGGCTCAGACATATCCATTCCAATTGATGGAAATGGACATGGGCCCACAACCATTCCCTACTCCCACGTGCGCTCGCTCGCTCTCTCTTGCTTGCTCACCCTCTCTCTCTCTCTCCAGCCCTTGCCCCTGCCAGACTCAAGGAGGGCCATGTGGAAAGTCAGAGGACCATAAAAGAGTCAAACCTTTAAGAAAGGGCTGTAATCAAAGATACAAATGAGACTGTACACATCTGAATCTTACTACATTTCTAGACTAATAAATTAAAAATCTCAACACAATGGACTTTCGAGAAAATATAAATCTCTAAACTTAAAAAGAAGTAGAAAAGTTGATTAGATTAATAACCATGGAAGAAACTGGAAATGTTGCTAAACAGCTCCAGACAAGAAACGTGCCAGACCAAGATGAATTTGGGGACAAGTATTTCAAATTTTTTTTGTTGTTGTTGAAACAGAGTCTCACTCTGTCACCCAGGCTGGAGTGCAGTGGCACGATCTCAGCTCACTGCAAGCTCCGCCTCCCGGGTTCATGCCATTCTCCTGCCTCAGCCTCCCAAGTAGCTGGGACTACAGGTGCCCGCCACCACGCCCAGCTAATTTTTTTGTATTTTTAGTAGAGACGGGGTTTCACCCTGTTAGCCAGGATGGTCTCCATCTCCTGACCTCGTGATCTGCCTGTCTTGGCCTCCCAAAGTGCTGGGATTACAGGCGCGAGCCACCACGCCTGGCCAAGTATTTCAAACTTTTAAAAACAGACAATAATTGAGTTAGAGGAATCACTCAGCAATACACAAAAAAAGATGAGATGCAACCAACTAATTTTGCAAGGGTAATCAAACCCTGATATAAAAATCTGACTCCCCAGATACCTAAAACTCCACTACTTAACAGCCTTACTTATTAAAAATATATTTAGCATTCTAAATAAAAGATTAACAAATCAAACCTAGAAGTAAGTTGAATGAAAAATATAACATGCACCCTATAGAGCTCATTCAATTTCCAGAAACGGAAAGATGGTTTATATATGAGCAACCCTATTTATATAATATATCACATTAATAAGTCTAACGATAAATGTCGTAAGTTTTTAACAGATACCAAAACGGTCTTGGATAAAAGTCACCACTCATTTCTGGTTAAAAGAAATTTATTAGTAAACTAGGAACAGAAGTATAGTTGACAGGATAAAGAATATAACTAAACATTGTTTTATAAGTTCTAGCCAATGCAATAATTTATTTTTTCACATAATTATTAAAGATAAATTGATCATTATTTGCATATCCAACTGTCTACCCAGCAAAATCTAAGAAAATTAACTGAAAAACTATTAGAATTAATAAATAGGTCAGTGGCATTGATTAATACAGAATAACTACCCATAAATAAGTGGCTTTTCTACATATCAGAAACATCCAATTTAAAAATATAATTAAAAAGGTCCGGTCGGGCGCAGCGGCTCACGCCTGTAATCCCAGCACTTTGGGAGGGCAAGGTGGCCGGATCATGAGGTCAGGAGATCGAGACCATCCTGGCTAACACGGTGAAACCCCATCTCTACTACAAATACAAAAACAAAAAATTAGCGGGGAGTGGTGGTGGGTACCTGTAGTCCCAGCTACATGGGAGGCTGAGGCAGGAGAATGGCATGAACTCAGGAGGCAGAGCTTGCAGTAAGCCAAGATCGCGCCACTGCATTCCAGCCTGGGAGACAAAGCGAGACTCCATCTCAAAAAAGAAAAAAAAGAAAGAAAAGAAGAAGGAGAAGAGGGAGAGGCAGAGGCAGAGGCAGAGGGAGAGGGAGAGGGAGAGGGGAAGAAAGGTCCTATTCACACAAGCAGTAGAAAAAATAACCTATCTAGGGAAACTTCACAAGAAATGCCTTGGACATACATGAAAACAAACTACAATTCTATTAATAATAAAGCAACAATTTTACTTATATTAACACCCTTAATAAAAGGAGATGCTTCCCCTGTTCCTGTATGGAACTGCAATTTTGTCAAATAAATTGACAGGTGTGATTCCATTCTAATCATAAATGCAGTAGATTTTTTTTTCACCTGGACAAATTTATTCCAAAATTCATCTGGAAAAATAAGCCAATTTTCCAAGTTAGCCAAAACAATTTTGTAACTGTAAAAGAATGAGGAGGCATTTACCATGTCAGTTATCAAACTGTGCTATGAATCTCCAATAATTCATCTGTACTAGGAATCTGTACCAAAAACAGTGGTACTGACGTGAGAATGACCAATGGACCAATGCAGTACAGAAATAATTCCATGTCTATAGAGGAAATTGGTTTACAATAAAGGTGGGCTTTCAAAACACTGAAGAAACATTGGATTATTTAGTAAGTGGCTTAGAGATCAACTTGCCATCCATTTGGGGCAAATAAAGTTATATCCCTATTTTACATCCCATACAAAAACAAGTAACAGAGGATTAAAGGTTTATTACAAAAAAGAAAACTGTAAGTAGAACATGTTAGAGAGTATTCTTCTAGTTATGTGCAGGGAGTGGGGGAGTTTTTCTAAGCATGTTCCTAAATCCAGAAGCCATAAAGGTTTATTAGGTAAAAATCACCATCTTCTATATGGCAAGAGACACTGTAATTGAACTGAGTGCCAAGCTGGCAAATATGCAGTGAGGGTGGCCCTTCAGATACTGTGGGGAGAGAATGGATTGACACCCTTTCTGGAAAGAAATGTGATAATATGAATGTATCAAAGAACTTTAAAGAGATTCATTCTTTTTGAGCTATTAATTTCATTTCTCTGAAGCTATTCTAAGAAAGTGATCATAAGAGTATAGAGATTTATGTACAAATATATTCATCACTGAGAATTTAGAAATTATGGAAATAACCAAAATAAAGGAATGATTAAATTTCAACAAATCCACAAAAGAGCTATTATATAGCCACTAAAAAGAGTATTTGTCCAATAATATTTAACAATATGGGAAAGTATGTTACATGAAAAATTTAGATGACAAAACAGTTTACACAACGTCGTTAGGATATAGGCACACGCAAACATACATAATTGCCATTTGTGAACAAACTTATACTACACATTTTTTTTAGATAACACCTGAGATCCTTTTCAAAGTAGCACCTAAGAATTTAAGCCCATTTTTTTCAGTAACAGAGCAAAACACAGAACAAATAAAAGAAACAACTTCATTTTCAGCATCCACTCTCAGATGCTCACAACTGCACTCCTTGGGCTCCCCTCCTGACGGTTCCCAGTGGAACAACTAGTCCTGGCCATTAGCTACTTGAAAGCTTCCTGTCTTACCTTGACTTTAAGCTTTCCCTCTGTTTTAATGGTCCTACTAGTCTTTCTTTGGAGAATATGTGTGCCAATTATCTCATAAGATTACATCCCCCAAAAGGATGCAATTTTATTGTGGAACCAGTAAAAGTTAAGAGGTTAGCAAAAGCATAGGAAGAAAGAGCTAAGAGACAGAAGAGCAGAAAACACATTTTCTTTAAGATATTCTAGTTAGATGTCACTTATTTTTAAGATGATAGACTTCGCTGAAGGGAAAAATAAAATAGTACTTTAACCAGGACATTTTACTTATGGAAAGCTTTTTGGCCTTATTCACTTTTTCAAAAAAATGAATTAAGGATTACCAGGAGTGGGTGCGTAAGTAAAAGATTAAAAAGAAGTACATGAATGAAAAGATGCTCAACTTCATTATATTCACCTGGAAAATGTAAAGTAAAACCACAAGACCACACGCAACACACTCACCAGAACAGCTAAAATAAAAAGACAGAAAAGACCAAGTATTGGTGGAGATATGGAACAGCTGGGATTCATATATTGCTGATGAAAGTGTACTGGTACAACCACTCTGGAAAACTTTGGCAGCATCCACTAGAATGGAACATAAGATTCAGCAGTTCCACTCTTAGGTACATACCTCATGGAAACACATAGACACATACACCAAAAGATGTGTACAAGAATGCTCATAGCAGCACTATTCCTAATTGCCAAATACTTTAAACTTCCCAAATGCCTATGAACAGTAGAATGCATATACAAACTACAAGTCACACATTCGAATACTATACAGCAATAATAAATGAACTAGTGTATAACTACATGCCTGACATACATGCATCTTGCAAATTAATACTGAACAAAATAAACCAGCCTCAAAGAGTAGATAATAAATTATCCCACTTATATAAATGTCAAACATAGGCAAAATTAATCTATGATGCTAATAGTCAGGATCACTACTTTGGGAGGGTGCATTTATCAGGAAAGGGCTCAACGCCGGCTTCTAGGGTGCTGGCAATGTTGTGTTTCTTGGTCCAGGTAGTGTTAACATGACTGTCTGTGTTCAGCTGTGCAAATTCATCATAAGCTGTCCACTTATAATTTGTGTGTTTCCATTTATACTGTATATACCTCTATTAAAAATTTAAAGATGAAAATTAATCAAAATGTCAATAGGAATTACCTCTGGGTGTTGGGGCTACAGGTCATCTTATTTTTCTTTCTTATATTGTTTTATGTATTCCAAATTTACTACAATGAATATGTAGTGATTACATACATATTTTATTATGGTTATATAATAAAATTACATAACATAATAAAATTACACAATAAAATTAATGTTATTTTATTTTATGTGTATGTGTATGTGTGTGTGTGTGTATATGTATATATACACCACATAATGCCACCATGGTTCTAAAAGGTGCTGTGAAGGTGGCCTGGGCAATAAGCCACTACTTCTTTTCCTGAGGAGTATCCATTGTCTCTTTCCTGGGCCTGGGCCAGTGGTTCTCAAATCTGCCTAGACATCAGAATCACCTGGAGAGCTATTTAAAATTGAGATTCTTGGGCCCTACTCTCAGTGACTCTGATTTAGTTTGTCTAGGATGGCCTCCAATATGGCACCCTTCAAGTTCTAAAATAGCAGGACGACACACCACAAGGTCTGAGCTGTGGAAGCCTCAGCTCTTCCTGCTGGATGGGGGTTGGGAGAACCTGTCTGGGGCACTGAAAGCCCCTCTTGGGTTAGGCTGTGAAATGAAGACTATGCCACAGGGTTTGGTAGCTTCCTAGAAGGGTAAGAGTTTGGAAAGCCCAAGGTAGACCATGCTTTGGGCTGACTACAGAAGAGAGGATGGCAAAGCAGGTAAGAGCACAAATATGGAGTCAAATAGACTTGGGTTCAAATCCTGCTCTGCAGTAAGCTCTCTGTCTTTGAGGTTAACCACTTTGAGCCTTAGCTATACCATGGGAATTCACAGGGATTCTCATATCTCTTTGACAGAATTATGAATATTAAATATGATAATTTATGTAAAACAATACAGAGTCTGGCGTGCAGTAATGTCAAATGATATATGCTATATGTAATATTATCATACTTAATTGCATATATTTAATCTTACATATAATTACATAACATTACATGTTATATAGAGAAATATATTAATTGATATTGAGTATGAATAGTCCAAATTATGGAAAGTCTGATGCTCTGATGATTGTTTTAAAAAATACAGGCTTCAGCCAGGCATAGTGGCTCATGCCTGTAATTGCAGTACTTTAGGAGGCCAAGTTGGGAGGATTGCTTGAGACCAGGAGTTCTAGACTGGCCTCGGCAACATAATGAGGCCCTGTCTCCACAAAAAAGAAAAAAAAATTAGCTGGGTCTGGCAGCATATTCCTACAGTCCCAGGTACTCAGTAGACTGAGGTGAGAGGATCACTTGAGCCCAGGACTTCTAGGCTACAATGAGCCTTGATTACATCACCATGTTCCAGCTTGAGTGACAGAACAAGACCGCATCTCTTAAAAAAATCTAAAATAGGCCGGGCGCGGTGGCTCAAGCCTGTAATCCCAGCACTTTGGGAGGCCGAGACGGGCGGATCACGAGGTCAGGAGATCGAGACCATCCTGGTTAATATGGTGAAACCCCGTCTCTACTAAAAAGTACAAAAAAACTAGCCGGGCAAGGTGGCGGGCGCCTGTGGTCCCAGCTACTTGGGAGGCTGAGGCAGGAGAATGGCGTGAACCCGGGAGGCGGAGCTTGTAGTGAGCTGAGATCTGGCCACTGCACTCCAGCCTGGGCGACAGAGCGAAACTCCGTCTCAAAAAAAAAAAAAAAAAAAAAAAAATCTAAAATAAAACAAAACAAAACAAAAAACACCTTCATCTATTGTAGTCCCTTTTTGTGGACACTTTAAATTAAAACATTCATTCACTTATTCATTCATTCATCAAATCTTTGAAAGCTTCCCTCACCAGTTACTATGTGACCTCAGGCAATTTAACCACTCTGTGTCTAATTTTTCATCTGTGAAATGAGAATGATAACAGTACTCACCTCATAGGGTTACTGTGACTATTAAATGAGTTAATATGTTTAAATGGCCTAGAATCATGTGTGGTATAAGTCCTCAACATACGTTAGCTATTATTATTCATTTGAAAATTATTTATTGAATGCTCACTGTGTACATTCACTGTAGGCTGAGGACACAACAATGAAAGAAAAAAAAAAAGACATGGTCCTGCCTTCACGGTGCTTGTAATCAAATGACAGTAAAGGATATAAATAATTATTAAAATGGATGAGCAAATGGGACCTTTTCTAGCAGAGTTATAATGCATGGTGGCATGTCACAGTCATCAAAGACCTTCATCACATCCTTTTTTCAAGAAATATGTCCTGGGATGCATCAGCCTCTTTGTGACACAGTTTCTAAGCCACATGCAGGAGATGGCCCAGCCACCCCAAGGACCCTCCCTGGGGCTCAGGCTCCACGCAGGTTTGGATGATTCATCAGGGCTCCCTTTGAAACAAAAGGTATAAATGTAGCAACGGCAAGATCCTTTTTTTTTTTTTTTTTTGAGACGGAGTCTCACTGTGTCTCCCAGGCTGGAGTGCAGTGGCGTGATCTCGGCTCACTGCAAGCTCCGCCCCCCGGGTTCACGCCATTCTCCCGCCTCAGCCTCCCAAGTAGCTGGGACTACAGGCGCCCGCTACCGCGCCCGGCTAGTTTTTTGTATTTTTAGTAGAGACGGGGTTTCACCATGTTAGCCAGGATAGTCTCGATCTCCTGACCTTGTGATCCACCCGCCTCGGCCTCCCAAAGTGCTGGGATTACAGGCTTGAGCCACCGCGCCCGGCCGGCAAGATCCTTAAGTTAGCCCCTGTGCAGTAAAGCAGGGAGGCAGCACAAACTCTCAAGCTCAACACTGAATCTAGGAGGAAGACCCTGCTGCACGGAGCCCTTCTGCTATTGGGACTCCAGGCCACTTGAGGGCATTTGGCCTTGGATCTTATTTCCACCAGCCATGGCTCCACACCTCCATTCCTTCATCCAGTGCACTTATAATGAGTATCTATTCTGTGCATGGCTCTCCACTGAGGGTACTGAGCCAAGTAAGACATGTTCTTACCCTCAGACAGATCACAGCCCAGTAGCAGATTTGGATAGAATCATGATTGATGTAAATTTACTAAGGCTTGTGATAAAGTTTAGCACTGCATATGATTGAGAACATCTGAGTAGGCTTCCTGGAGGAGGTGATACCAAGTCTTGAAGGCTGATGAGAAGTTTACCAGGTGAAGACAGCGAAGAGCACTACAAATGGAAGGAGCTACAGGTGAAACCCAGAAATGGAAAAGAGTACATGAGTTTGGAGAGCTGGTGCAGCTGGCAGTGGGGAGAGGCAGGAGAGGAGACAATGCTGGAGAATGTAACAGGAACCAGATAGTAAAGAACCTTTTGTCTCCACTAAGAATGCAGGGCTCTGTGCTAAAGCTTCAGAGCAAGCTTGTCCACCCTGCAGCCTGCAGTCTGCACATGGCCCAGAATGGCTGAGTGAGGCCCAACACAAATTTGTAAACTTTCTTAAAATATTATGAAACTTTTTTGCAAATTTTAAAAAAGTGAAGCAGCTGTCGTTAGTGCTAGTGTATTTTATGTGTGGCCCAAGACAATTTTTCTTCTTCCAATGTGGCCCAGGGAAGCCAAAAAATTGGACACCCCTGCTTTAGAGAATCCACTGAAATACATTAAGTGGGGGATGATATGATCCTATCTATGCTTTGGAAAAGTGACTCTGGCTTCAGTGTGGCCCATGGCTTGGAGTAAGATAGGCTGGAGGCAAAGAGGCAGTTTGCAGGCTGCTATATGGTCACTTAGACTGAACACTGTGAGGACCTAGGTGATCTGGTGGCCAGAGAGAAAGAAAGAGATGCACAGATTTGGGACTAACAAAGAATACGAAACTGAAAGGATTTTATTTAAATATCAGGGAATGGTGAAGAAGAGGTCATGGTGGCCTTTAAGATTTGGGGCTGGGTTTTCCCCAGGAGACAGGAAATAGAAGATGAGGGACAGGTTGGTGAGAGAAGATGTTAGTTTGGATGCATTGAGTTGGAGGGGTCTGTGTGATATCCAGTTGGGAATGTAGGGTAAGCACTTAAAATGGTGAGCCTAAAACTAAGGAGAGACTTCTGCCTTCAGTCACAATGGAGTAACAGGGCCTAGATTTACGTCTCTGCCTTAACATTTAAAAACCAGGTGAAACAGATGAAACAACAGTCAGACATTGGACAAAAGGCGGTGCAAGACAACGATCCTGAGGAAAGAAAACAAATAAAGTGAGGCCCGCCAGTGCCCTGATTATTCCCTGGAAAGAGTTTCCACAAGAAGAGCTAGAGAGTGAGAGAGGAAGAGAATGAGAAAGAGAAGGAGGGATGGAGGGAGGGGAGGGAGAGAATGTACGAATGTGCTTCGGAGGCCTGTAGAGGGCTGCCCTCATCTCTGGCTGAGTACTGCACATGCATGTGAGAAAATGACCCAAGGCTGGGGAATGAACCACAGAGAGAAGTAAGCAGAGCAATCTCAGAAATTCACAGAAGGCTGGAAATACCCTGTGTTCCTACCAGTCCAAGTAGAAAGACCTCCTAATACACAGAACATCAGATCAGGGAGGGTCCTCAGAAGAGCACTCTTTAGCAGTGAGGCCAACTTAGCCCTCAGCCAAGGGCTGCTCTGGACCTGCCCTAACAAAGCCTAAAAGAAAACCCCAGAAGGATCCAACTGATTCCAAGTACAGGTTGAATATCCCTTATCCAAAATGCCTGGGACCAGAAGTGTTTCAGATTTTGGACTTTTTCAAATTTTGGAATCTTTGTATTATACTTACTTGTTCAGCATCCCTAATTTGAAATGCTCCAATGAGCCCTTCCTTTGAGCATCATTTGACTCTCAGAAAGTTTCAGATTTTGGAGTGTTTCAGGTTTCAGATATTCGGGATACTCAACCTGTAACTTAATTGTTTGTCAGAACAAAGCCCAGCATTAACTATTAAAGGATAAAACAAAGCCCAACGTTGTAAAATCTAAAACATTTATCATCTAATCAAAAATTACCCAGGCATTCAAAAAAGGAGAAGAAGATGCATAACTAGAAGAAAAATCAATCACCAGTGCACACAATAAGAAATATATATTTGATCTTTGTCCCCAGTTCTTGACACAGAGCTTCTAAAACCCTTGGAAATTCTTGCATAATAGGAACATCTTTTTTATTCTCAATAAGCCACTTTCAACCATACCTGAGTTTATTCTAATGAGATGACTCTTGGTGG
This sequence comes from Theropithecus gelada, assembly GCF_003255815.1. Taxonomy (NCBI): domain Eukaryota; kingdom Metazoa; phylum Chordata; class Mammalia; order Primates; family Cercopithecidae; genus Theropithecus; species Theropithecus gelada. The sequence continues at coordinate 57,528,793 of NC_037682.1, forward strand.
GCTTCTAGATAGCTTAATGATGGGGGCTGGCTGCCAGAGAAACCAACCATGTGATTAGAGGATTAGAACTTGCTGCTCGCCCCTACGCCACTGGGGAAAGGAGAAGGGCTACAGATTGAGTTCACTCACCAATGGTCAATGATTTAATCAACTGTACCTATCTAACAGGACCCCCATAAAACCCTAAATGACAGGGTTTGGAGAGTTCCTGGCAGGTAAACATATCAGGGTGCTGGGGAGGTGGCACACCTGGAGAAGTCATGGAAACTCCACGTCATTGCATACCTTGCCCTAGGCGTCTCTTCCATTTGGCCATTCCTAAGTTATATCCTTTATAATAAATCAGTAAAGAGTAAATAAAGTGCTTTCCTGAGTTCTGTGAGCCATTCTAGCAAATGTTCATACCTGAGAAGGGGTCCTAGGAGCCCCCAATTTATAGCTGGTTGGCCAGAAGTACAGGTGACAACCTGGGACTTATGAAATGGGGGAAGTCTTGCAGGACTAAACCCTTAATCTGTGGGGTCTGCAATAACTAATTATTATAATTAGTAACAGAATCAAATTAAATTGCTGAACCCTCAGTTGGCATCCAGAGAGTCGCCAAATTGGTTGTTGGTGTGGTAAGAAGCTACACATTTAGTGTTAGAAGTGTTGTGGGTAAAAACACTACAAGTAGGAGGATACCTAGAAATGACACAGATGACAGAATTAGCAGACATAAATGTTAAAAGAGCTATTATAAACTTACTCCATGTAAAGAAGGTAGAGGAAAATATGACTATGATGAGGACAGAAATGAAAGATATAATTAAGATGCAAGTCAAGCTTCGAGATGAAAAACATAGTATCTAAAATAAAATATATACTTCATGGAATTAGACACTGCAAAGAAAAGATTTGTAAATTCAAAGGTATAGGTAGAAATATTTCAAAATAAAACACAGAAACAATACTGAAAAATGAAAACCAAACTATCAGTGAACTCTGGAACAACATTAAGCAAATTAACACACATAATTGGCGTTTCAGGGGAAAACGCAGAAAAAAATAGAAGAAATAATGCCCAATGTTTTTTTCAAATATAATGAGCACCATATACTCAAATATCCAAGAAACTCAAAAGACATTCAGTGGAAGAAACATGAAGAAAACTATACCAAGACATCACATAATCATTTGTTGAAAGCCAACGATAAAGAGAAAATCTTAAGAGCAGCCAGAAAAAGGGCGGTGGGGCGGATGCTCATTCTAGACAAATGTATTCAGCATTGTACTAGAGGTTTTAGCCAAGATGATTAGGCAAGAAAATGAAACAAAAGGCATCCAGATTAGAAAGGAACAAGTAAAACTATCTCTACTCATACAAGACATAATATTGTGTTATGAAAATCTAAGTTATCCACTAAAACATCATTGTAACTAATAAACAAGTTCAGCAAGTTTGCAGGATACAAGATCATTACACAAAATCAGTTATACACAGTTCTATACACTTGCATTAAGAAAACAATTCAATTTACAAAAGCATCAAGAAGAATAAAACACTGAGGAATAAACTTTTAAAAAGAAGTGCAGGCCGGGCGCGGTGGCTCAAGCCTGTAATCCCAGCACTTTGGGAGGCCGAGACGGGTGGATCACGAGGTCAGGAGATCGAGACCATCCTGGCTAACACGGTGAAACCCCGTCTCTACTGAAAAATACAAAAAAACTAGCCGGGCGAGGCGGCGGGCGCCTGTAGTCCCAGCTACTCGGGAGGCTGAGGCAGGAGAATGGCGTAAACCCGGGAGGCGGAGCTTGCAGTGAGCTGAGATCCGGCCACTGCACTCCTGCCTGGGTTGACAGAGCGAGACTCCGTCTCAAAAAAAAAAAAAAAAAAAAAAAAAAAAAAAAAAAAAAAAAAAAAAAAGAAGTGCAGTATTATACACTGAAAACTACAAACTTCTTTGAAAGAAATTAAAGAAGACCTAAATAATAAATAAGAAGATATCCTGTGCGTACGGATCAAAAGACTATTAAGATGGCAATACTCTCCAGACTGATCTACAGATTCAATCCAATCTCCATTAGAATACTGGCTGGCTTCTTTGTGGAAATTGACAAGCTGATCCTAAAATAAGTAAGAAAAAATTAAGGGATACAGAATAGCTAAACAATCTTGAAAAAGAACAAAGGTAGAGAACTCATCCTGATCTCAAAACTTACCACAAAGCTCCAGTAATCAAGGTAATGTGGTATTGGTATAAAGATAGACATATAGGTCAATGCAGTGGAATTGAGAGCACAGAAATAAACTTGCATTTACAGTCAACTGATTTACAACAGGATAGCAAGACCATTCAATGACGGTAAAAAGTTTTTTTCACCAAATGGTGCTGGGACAACTGAATATCCATATTCAAATGAATGAGTTAGGACCCCTACCTCACACCAATAACAAAATTAACTCAAAATGAATCAAAGACCTAAATGAAAGAGCCAAAACCATAAAGCTCTTAGAAGAAAACATAGGCAGAAATCTTCGTTAAGAAATCTTACGGTTTCTCACATGTGACACCAAAAGCACAAGCAACAAAAGGAACCTAGATAAATTAGACTTCATAAAAATGTAAAATATTTGTGTTGCAAAGGACACCATCAAGAAAGTGAAGACAACCACAGAAAAGAATAAAATATCTGCAAACCATATATCTGATAAGCGTCTTGTTTGTACCTAGAATATATAAAGCATGCTTCAACTCAATAATAAAAAGGCAACCCAATTTAAAAAATGGACAAGAGATATGAATAGACATTTTTCCAAGGAAGATATACAAATGGTCCATAAGCACATTGTTCGTCATCATTAGTCATCAGCGAAATGTAAGCCAAAACCACAATGAGATACTACTTCATACTTACTAGGATGACTATACTTAAAATTACAGATAATAACATGTATTGGCAAGAATGTGAAAAAACTTTGAGACTCTCATATACTGCTGGTGGGGATGTAAAATGCAGCAACCACTTGGGAAAACAGTCTGACAGTTCCTCAAAAGGTTGAACATAGATCCTAGGCATATACCCAAGGAGTGAAAACATATGTCCATATAAAAACTTGGTCACAAGAGTTTATATGAGCATTATGTATAATAGCTAAAATGTGGAAACATCCAAACGTTCATCAATTGATGAATGGATAAAGAAAATGTGGTATACCCATACAGTTGAATATTATTCAGCAATAAAAAGAAATGAAGTATTGATAAATGCTATGACATAGATGAACCTAGAAAATATTATACTAAGGAAAGAAGTCAGTTACAAAAGACCACAAATTATGTGATTCAATTTATATGAAATGTCCAGACTAGGCAAAACTATAAAGACAGAAAATAGATTAATGGCTGTCTAAGGCTGGGGGGTGTAGGAAAAGGGCGAGACTGCAAATGGGCATGGGTTTTCATTGGTGACAGTAATGGAAATGTTCTAAAATAGATTGTAGTGATGGTCATACAACTTAAAACCATTGAACTGTACACTATAAACAGGCAACTTGTATGGTATATGAATTATATCCCAATAAGAGGGTAATGTGAGAGCTTTGAAATAGTTGTGGAGGAACTGGAGCAGGCCCAGGTCACAGGACTGCTGGGCATTGCTGGGGGCTCGCTGGAGGCCGCAGACCATGAATTTGGACTAATGTCAATTCATGAAGGACTAAAGAAAGCAAGCAGTTACCATGTTCTAAGGTTGAGGTAGGAGACTAAGAGGCCAGGTGGTGAATGGTGGGCAGTTGAAGTGACAAGCAGCAGATCTCAGATAGAATAGGAACAAGAGTTGATTCAGAGTGAGGAGAAAAACTAGGGCTCAAGGGCCTGAGGTCTCTATGAACAGACATGGTGGAGGTATGGGAGATAGAATGCATAAGAGGTACATTCTGAAGATTAGGATTTCACAGGTGGAACAGTTTCAAATGATCCCAAGATGCCAAGTAATGAGTGGATGAAATGGAGATTACATTCTTCAACAAGTTGAAGACAACAAGCCAAGGTTATCTTGCTTTGCTGTATCCCTAAGTGGCTGGATCATTAACTTTGCCATTGATTAGGACTATCCCAAACCTACGGAGATAGGGTCCTATAAGTCAGCCCTCAACCCCAAAGATGCCTGGCTCCTCATCTCCCTACTTACAGCCCTGTGTCACCATGGGGGAAACATCATGCTTGCTGGCACCATCTTGAACTGTGCAGTTTTACCTGATATTAAGGGATACTGGCAGAGCCTTTCAACAGGGAAGAACCTTTCAACATGAAGTAGAGAGATACCAAACCTGAGAAATGAGTCAGCCCAGAAACCCAGTATAGCCAAGAGTCCCTGCCAGGCAGCCATCAGCTGTAGACACACAGTTCACACTATGCTCAGAACTTCCATTCACATAAGGCAAGGTCATGGCCAAAGGACTACTCACTCCTGAGAAGCCCCTTGACTCCCACACAGTGATGCTGGTTCCCTCTCCTGCAGTACAGAGAAAGAACCCTGAGCAGGGGGCCTGTGTTCTAGTTCTGAGTCTACCACAAACTTGCAGTGTGACCTTGGTTCAGAACCTGAGGCCTGTTTTGCCTGTTACACAAGGGGTTGGATGTAGGATCTCAAAAATTTCTTGCAGCCTTGACAGTGGGTTCAGGAAGGAGGGTGTCATCAACTTACATCACTCAAAATACACCAGCTGCACACGACAAATGAGCTGAAGTCTCAAGCCTCATTAACAGTCATCACAGCAGAGTCACCCCTCTGGGGTTCACAACTTGCACCCCTCCTCCTCCTACTGCTCCTTCCCAAGAGCCTGTGAAGTAGGCTCAAGTGATACACCCTCCCCCACACCACTGTCTTTCTCTGCATGAGATTTTCTTTAGGCTAAAAAGTCAACCTGGTTTGAGGCCATGTGTAGAAAAGGAGAGCAATGAGGTCCCTGCCATGAAAGCCTTACCCAAGACCCCTGGCTCTACACAGAGTATCCCTTTAGGGCACCATCATCACAAACCCCATCAGAAACCCAGAACTGACATCTGAGGAGGCAAAGCAGAGCCCCAGGTGCTCCCTGTTTCTCTGGCCTGGTTCCTTGGAAGGACAGGCAGACTTCCCAGGTGTTGGGGACACTCAGCAGACACTCTGCAGCTGGGGACAGGATCCTGTCATTTTGCCTCATCTGTACACAGGACAGTACCCCCTCCTTCACAGGGCAGTTATGACCATCCCATGGGCCAAGAAACATATCCTTGGGACCCCAACATGTGTAAACAACAAATGAGGTCCTGGTTAGGAGCCTTAGGCAAGACCCACCTCCTGACATTAGAAAGCAGGCTTGGGACGGCACCCCTGGGGCAGGGCATCTCCACATCTGGGTGTTTGGGCAATGGGAGGGCAGAGGGGCTGGAGGCTCTGCCACCATGATTCCCTCTGTGGTCCTAAGCTATGGTGCGACCACATGTAGAGGGCACCTCCTTTCTCAGGTGGCTTGGCTAAGAGTCCCTGGACAGGCTGGTGAACAGAGCCCAGGCCTCTGGGCCTGCTCATCAGCACCACCCGGTTAGAGTCAGGGCAAAAAGACCACAGGAGGATCCCAGAGGGACAAACCAAGGCCACAACAGTCACACACAGTAAGAGCAGGCTTTGCCCAGTGGTCACACCCTCCCCTAAACCCCATTTCACACACACACCCCCAGGTGCATTATGGGGTTCATGGCCCCTGAGCCACCCACGTCCTCCCCCCACCTCCCTCGCAGTCTCCTGTGGCTGGCCCTTCCCCAGGGCCGGCACGCCCTCCTCCCCTCCAGCTCACCGAGCGATCTCCCTTCCTTCCTTCCAGTACTTCCTCTTGGTTGTTCTCCTGAGGAGGAAAAGAAGGGGTGACTCTCCGCACCCTTGCAGCCTCACCTCATCATCCCTGCCCACTGCCTGGCCAGACCTGGTCACTCAAGGCCTCCTTTAGTGCCCTAGTCTCAGCTGCCTCAGTAGGTGAGTTACATGACGGATCAGGGTAGAGGGACTTTCACAGAGTGCTCACTCTGTAGGCCCTGGATGGCAGGCAGGCAGGTAGGCAGTCCAGACAAGGGCAGTGATGACCCAAGCTGTGGAAATGAAGCACTGGGGGGTGGGGCGGCAGGCCGAAGCTGGAAGGAGGAGCCCTCCAGAAGAGGCAGAGGGCCGGAGTGTGGAGCTGCCAGAGCCCTAGAGGCTGGGGGAGAGGCCCTTACTCCCGTGGTGGAGGACCCCCCTGAGATCCTGGGCAGCTCCTGGAGTAATGAAGCCTCCCTGATCACCTGTCTGGAGAATGAGGGGTTTCGGGGGATGACCTATGGGGCTCCATGTGGTGATGGGGGAGCAGCGCCATCAGGAAGGGGAGGCCTTGGGACTGTAAAGGATTGAGGTCAGTGAGGGTGGGTGGGTGGAGCTGACGCAGGGGTTGGGCCCATGGGCTGAAGGCAGGATGTTGAAAGCTTACCGATCTCCTCGGTGGCCCCGTTTCAGGGGCCCAGGTTTCCTGTGTTGTTGCTTTGAATGCTGAGGTCCCATGGGCCAGGGATTGCCTCCTGGGAACAAAATCCCTGTCTCGGCAAAGAAAGAAACCCAGAAAGAAGGCAAAGGTGTCCTGGCCCCCATTGTGGCCAGAGGATGGAGCGGGTTTGAAGGATGGCCCCACTTCAGGCTGCACAGTAAGACCTGGAGCCTGTTGAAATTCCCTGTATTCGCCTCAGTACTGAAACCAGCACAAGCCCACTTGGGTGTCTCCCTTCATCACCGTGGCAACAGTCAGACTAACAACCACCATCACCCATTAATTAGGACATGGAAACGTCTTCTGGTCGCAGTCTCCCTCCCAAACCCTTCAGGACCAGACTGAATCCTCAAGGTCTCAGTGGCCATGCCACACAGGGACACTCAATTGCTGGTTTCCATGGCAATGGGGAGGCCAAGTCTCTCTGCATCTGTAGGTTACTATAGCAACCCTGGCAGAGCCAAGTGCACTGAGGACAAAGGCCCCATCTGGAGGAACCACAGAGGACACATTCACCGCTGCCCTCTCTGTGGCCAGTTCTGTGCTAGGGCTCAGGTTGTGTGCTGGGAAGGGCACACATCGTGCCTTCTAGGGACTGATGGAAGATCTAGGATTTGCTCATCTGTGTCTTCAGCCTCTTGACCTCTTGCTTCACCTGAAATGCACCTGGGGTGTTCCCATCCACTCACAAGGCCTCATCTCCCACAACTCTTACATTGAGAACATCAAAGGCTGCATCGTGGACCCAGCCCTCTTCTAAACTCTACCTACCTGTTCTCTGGACCCTGCACCCCGGATGTCCCACAGCACCTCACATTGGGGTATGCAGTTTTGGACTTCCTGTGAGTCTGAACATTCACTCTATACATTCTGTCTCTGTGAGTGACATCACTTAGCCCCTTGAGGCACCATTGTAGCTTTCTGCTTTTTCCTGTCCACCTTCCTCTGCCAATCCAGACAATCATCAAGCACTGCTGATGCCATCTACTGAGCATCTCTCAATTCTATGCACCTCACCTTCCCTGGAGCCACTTCTGAGCAAGAGCCTTCCTGTCTGTTGCCCAGATCTTGGCATCATGATGGGCATCTATGTCTAACTTGCTCCTCCCAAATCCATCCTGCAACTGACACCAGAGTGAGCTTCCTAAGATCATGTCCTCCCAGCCCACTTACACACTACAGAAGACCCCCACTGCCTCTGGACAGAATCTAAGCTGCTTTAGTCTGCCCAAAGATCCTGCCAACTGTCCAGCCTTATCTACTACCAGGCACCGCCTTTAACTCCTAATGACAACATCACCTTCTGTCTCTCCCTTTCCTCCCTCCAGCCCCACTACTTCCCCTCTGGGTCCATCCTCGCCCATGCTCTTATAAAAATTACACCCAGATTTTCAATGAGAACTTGGAACAATAGTTAGGAATCTTCAGGATCTAATTTCAAATATCAGAAGGAAAAGTGATACCCAGCTGCAAAGCTGGACACTGCTGACCCTACCCCAAATGGACCCTGGAAACCCAGACCCCTCATCTGCTAAGTGGACAGACTGTAAGTGGTCATGGAAGAAGGGTGCAAAAGTGAGCACATTCTGTTAACACTCATGGCCTCCAGAAAATACAAGAATCACGGACATCAGCTGAGAAGGGCATCTCATCCTTCCCCTCCTGTAACACTGTTGGGAAAATCAGGCTCAGAGAAAGGAAAGGTCAAAGCCAAGGCTCCCAATATGGGGTCTTCCATTCTTCCATTCTCTCTGCTTGGACACATGCCTCAAAGCTGCACAGCCAGTCTCAAGGGAGTCAGTGCAAGGGGCACATGCACAGACACCCTGCATGCCAGCACCTTCCAGGTGGGGAAGTGGACGAGTGCATGCACCTGCAACTGGAGACCTCATCCTCAATCTCCCAGAAACTCTCCTTCACGTGTCTTTTGTCTTGCTACAGGTGGAATGGGACCTTCCAGTCAGAGTAGAGGGACATCTCAAAGTCGATGCTCAGGCCAGCACTTTCTCACGCACAACATCCTCCCTGGTTTCCTTCCTGCCAAAGCTCTCAGGTTTGGTCATAGGGTTAAACCAAGGAAAGTGGACCAGAAAAAAAAGTGAACTTATCAACTGTAGATGAAGCCAGCTTCTTCCAGGGAGGTCCATTCTTACCTTAAGGCTGGACCATGGGGCCCGTGCTACTGAGACTTATGCCATGACCCCCTGGAGGACAACTGAGGAATGATGCTCAAACAGAACCTCACAGCTGGATAAACCCCATCTCTCAAGGGTCATAGCTCCCTGAGGCAGGCAGCCCTTTTGAGGCTAAGCTGCTGGATGGTGATTATGAAACCTCCTCATACACGCTCTGAGCATCAGGGTGCTTGCTCTTGCCAGAGTGGTCCCTCCATCTCTGTAGTTGGCCATTGCTACTTCACCTAAAGCTCAAACACACCTCCCTTCGGTCCTAGTTCTGTCCTCCAGGACCCCACAGAACATGACTCTTCAGTCTGTCACAGTGCTTTGCATTAGTACATTGAATGGTGAATACAACCTTCTAAGAAGGGTGCTATTATTGATATTTCACAAAAGGGGAACCTAGGGCTCAGAGAAGGGAATTCACTCGCCCAGTAAGTGGCAGAGTGCATAGGAGGAATAGGAACCATGTATTCCTATCTGCAGGAAAACAGAATGACTTACTACTGCCAGGCTAGATGACCAGCTGGTTCTGTACTACAGTGGGGACTCAGAAGGGAGATCACAGAGTGGAACAGGCAGGGCAGAGGTGCTTCTGACAGATGTCCCCTGAGACCCTCAGGCCTCCCACTGTGACAGGCATCTGGACACTGAGTGACCAGCTGGCCTAGGCCTGGATCTTGACATAACAGTGTCTCAAGTCCCAGATATAATTTGGCATCTTGGGCACCCCTTCAACACTGATCTTTCTGAAATGTCTGTTTACGTTTTAGGCTACTGGAGCACAGCCCAGGGAGGACAGGAAGAGGGTATTCTCTGGTGACAGGTGCACCCCCCCGCTGACAGACCCTGCTCAGCAGAACAGAAGCCCTTCAGCGAATCAGACCTACCCTCTGCAGAAGGCTGGTTAGCAAGCATTCATGTCTACTTCAGCCTCTCACCTCCCTGTCACAAACAGATCACCACAGTTTTCCTCCAGCCTCATGCTGTCCTCTCCCTGGAGGAATGCGGGTACATGGAATGTTCTCCACCTCCATACATGTCCAGCGACGTTTTGGATCAGCGTGTCAGGGACACTGTCAGGCGTGCCTGCTTGCACTCATCCAGCCCTGGCTGGATGTGATTCTAGGAGCAGAGCAAGATCAGCATGTTCTGTCCTCCAGTTATCACAGCAGTTACCCTGGCAACCTGTAGGCCCTCCCCGAGGTGTCTGACAGCTGAAGCAGGGTCCAGTGGGATGGAATGGAGGATGGGCACCCTGGAAGGACAGCCCATGGAGGGTCCCTCTGGGTGTCCTGCTGCCCTGGGCACCTGCTAAGAGAGAAGCTGAGCCACCCAGCCTGAGGTAGTAGACAGTGAGAGCTGAAGGGAGCAGGAGATTAGGGCCCAGCGGGAAGTGAGAACAGTGGGGCCAGCGCCAGGGTGAGCTGAATGAAGCTCTTACCTGGGGCGCAGAATTTAAAGATTTGCCAAAAAACTCAGCAGCCAAGAGATTTAATACTTCCATCAAATCAAAGCAAAACTGTCCATGATAAACAAGACTGGAGTTAGGGTAAGCTAAGTGAGGCCAAGGCCTGCAAATCCAGTGTTGTATCTTGTTTTTATTAAAAGTTTGATTTTGTTGTGTATGTTTTGCATTCATTTTGATTTTTTAAAAAACACTATATTGAAATATCATTTATCTTAATCATTGAGCTTGTTCGAGATCCCTTGAATGTTGCACTTAAGGTCAATGCCTCTCTAGCCTCACCCTAGTCTCAGCCCTGGAGGGGAGGGACAGACTGAGCCAGGAGCAGGAACAAACACTGCCATTGAAAACGCATCATGCGACAAGGAGCCGGGAGACATGAGTTCCCGTCTGTCCCCTCCACAGATTCTTCTCAGTTCTGATAGAATCAGATTCGGATTTCACAAGACTGCAACATGAAGATTGCTGCTGGGGAGCACGGGTGCCTAGCGTGCACATGGACCCCCTCCACACGGGGTGATAGTGAGTCATAAGGTGGCACCCACCTCCTGCCCTCAGTCAGGTTGTCTGCTAAGGGGAGGAGATGGGAGAAGAAGGGGAGAGGGGAATGGAGGGGGTGGGCAGGGAAGAAGCTGGCAATTTTGCATGACTGTGAGCAGGAATGGCAGATGAGCTATAATTGCCTGAAGCTGAGAGAGGCTGTTGATAAATGTTACTAATAATCAACCTTCAGATCTGACACCCAGCTCAGGCTGGGATTACTGTTTTGAATGGAAATTGAACCCAAACCAATAATTACCCTGGTGAGCGATGCCAGTCTTACTCTGGAGTCTGTTTTTGGCAGGGAAGTGGTACCTGCATGTCAGTACCATCCCATGAGGTAGATGATCCAGCAAAGGACTCCCTCCTGGGGTCACAACAAGAGCACAGACTGGCCTGGACTCTGCCAACACAATGGGCCACAGTCAACAGGAATGCTCACCCTCTTCCTAGAACTCACAGTGGGTGAGGGGCCCCCACCCGTCATTGTCAGTCTTCAAGCAGAGTCCAGACCTCAGCCCCCACTGCCACTGTCCTTCCCCCTTGGGCTTCATGGAAGTCCCTTGTTGACATCATCCTGTGCTGTCAGAGCAGGTGCTTAGGGGGAGGGGTGGCTGTCCCCCAAACACAGGTGCAGTCCTCCAATCCTCTGTCTGGGATACTTGGATAGCCACACACTGCTGTTAGGCTGGGAGGCTCTTGGAATGGCCTGAGCTGGGGCCAGGTGAGAGGGATGAGGTCACAGTAGGCCCCAGAGCCCATCCTAGCCCTTGACTCTGGACCCTGATTGCTCCCAGACAAGGCCGGGTATGTCCCAAAATTCTACCTGGAAACAAACTCCATTCTCCCACCCTCCCTGTATCCCTGCAGTGCCTTTCATCCTGTCTAGAGAACTCCTAGAATGCTGGCAACAGCCAGAACCAGGCTGGAGGGGGAAAGGCTGCAAGGCTGCTCCTCTCTGTGAACCAATCCCTCTCCCCAGGATACATTGTGAGCTTGTCTCTTTATCCCCGGCTTCTCCTTCAGGCAGCTCGATACTAAAAATGCATTCACCAGACAAACTGTAGCGGGATGAATGGCGACAGCAGCACTCTGTACTCTTTACACATCACACCCCACCAAACACCTCTGCCAGCTCTGCCGTGCCAGGCCCTGGGCTGGAGCAGGTGGCCCCGAGGGGAGTAAGACGAGCCCACTCTCAGGAGTGCCTGGCGGGGAGGAGTATACGCAGGCAGGTAATCACACTGCAGGCAGTTCCTGAGGGCCCTTTCGGAAGGGGTCAATATGTCCAGAACTACAAAGTCTGAAGAAGTCCATGAGCTGCCTCAGGGGGCAGGCAGAGCTAATCAGGCCTGGCGGGATTCAGAGTGTGTGTGACCACCATCTTCAGGCTGAAACTGGGCCTGTGAAAGGCCAGCCAAGTGTCAGAAAACCCCCGGAGTTCTCAAATAGGGGCAGACACCTCGAGAGTGCCATCTTGTGGCGGCACAGCAGGAATGCAGCTCTGTCTTCAGGCCCCGGAGTTTCCTTCTGCTCCAGTCCAGGCCCTGAAATGGACCCCTGAACTCAGATGTACAAAAGGGAACCAAGGAAATGACTTTTGTTTTGTTTGCAAAGGCTTGGGGCTTGCAGGAAGTGGGGCACGATGGGCCCCAGGGTGTGGAAGCGGCAGCGAAGCGGGCAGGGAAGGGGCGGTGCCTCTGGAGCTCCCAGTCTCCCAGGATCCCCCCTAGAGCATATTGGCACCCTCTAATTATCTGTTCGGCAGTGTCTCCCCACCACTCTATCGGGACCTCAGCTCTGTCACCAGCCAACAGAGGGAGTGACACAAAGCCCATGCCCAGAACTGGCCTGCTTAGTCTTTCAGGTGACAAAACAGATTTGGGGGTCCAGAGCAGCTGTGCTCATCAGCAGTTAACTCACCTTGCTCCTGTAGCCTAGGGAGGGGCTCACTGACAACTTGGGGTCAGGCAAAGGTCCTCCCTCAGCCCTCGGCTGTCCTGTTAGATTCTGAAATTCTTGTTGCCCCAGTCATTTCCTCTTTTGCCAGAGAGAGGAAGAGTGACGAGATGTGAGGTGAGTGGTCCCCAAAGAAATGTTCCCAGGTGTGGAGAGCCTGGCATGATCCAGATGTGCGGGAGATGCAAAGGGAAGAGGGAGGATAGATGCCCAGATGTGGAGGGAGAGGAAGAGAATGGACATGTGTAGGTTAAAGGAAGTATACCCTGGGGGAATATCTCAGGCATCGGCAAATTTTTTTCTTGAAGGGCCAGATCTGAGGCTGTAGTGTGAAAGCAGCCATAGACAACATTTAAACCAATAAATGTGTCTGTTTTCCAACAAACGGGCTTTAAAAACAGGCTGCTGGCCTACTTGCTGTGGCTCACTGATCCAATCCAAACTTACTGCCCACAGGAGTGTCCATCCATGCTGACCACAGAGACCACAGTGCAGTAATAATCTCATCCCAACCACTGCCAACAATTACCAGGTGCTCACCGGCTACCAGCCTACTTCACTGCTGCCTTGTAGGGCAATACTTGGTGGTGGTTGGGGGTTGGGGGTGGCACTTGTGGTGTCACAAGAATATAAGGGTCAGGACTGGAGTAGGAAAGCCCAGGGTGGGGAGAAGCTTGGCCACTGTGGACCCCCAATCTCACTCCTGCGCTCCGGGCCTTTCCCCAGGCACTCGAGGGCGGGGCACTCACCTGCAGTGTGAGGCTCTGCGCAGTCGCGGCTGCTCCCCTTCCTTACCCCAGGGGGTCTCTCTCTGTCCAGCTGCTGCCCCTCCAGCCCCTTCCCGAGCAGGAAACTCCCAGAGCTAGGCAGGGGGATGGGACAGAACTGGCCCAAGGACACGCCGCCAGACAGATGACACCCCGCGGAAGGTGAGGTGGCCCGAAGGGGGAGGGAGAGTAACCCAGCACCGGGACCCAGGGCCGAGCAGAGGCCAGACTGGAATCGACCCCTGCCCTGCGAGACTGGGCCCCGTGGCCCCCACGCCTTTCCGGGACACACCGTGGGCCTGCGCCAGCCTCCCTACCCCAGCTCCTGTCCCCTCGCAGGTGCGCCCACTGCCAGCAGATCGCGCATGGCCGGCTCGGGCTGGTCTCTGGGCTCTCTAGTTACACTAAAAGTGAGACCAAGGAAGATGGTATCGAGGCCGCGCGGGCTCATCCAACATTGATGCGGCCCCGGATTGCCCCACAGCCCCTCACCTCAGGGCAGACCGAGGTCCCCACTCTTAACTCCTGTGGGTTGGGCCTGGCAGGTAGGGAAGGGTCCTCTACCCCACCACAACTCACTGCCCAGGGTCACACAGGGTCTGTTCGGCTCAGTGACCTAAGCGGAGCTCTAGGCACAGGGGCTCCTGCTTAATCCTTGAGGGCTTTTAGGGCTTTTAGAGCTCACCAGTTTCCCAGAAACTGCCCAGGCAGGGTGCCTGTGAAAGCAGGCCTGTGGCCCCCACATTACATGTAATTTTGGGCCCAGGGAAGGGCCAGTGTACCCATCCTCCTTTCACTTCCCAATCCTACCTCTTGACCCCACCAAATGCACTACAAAAGAGAGGATCCTCCCAGTCCCCAGCCCGTTCACACAGTCAATTCCACCGTACACACCTGCTAACACCAAAGCACACACAACTGGGACACATCTACACGGCTGCCCTTGGTGGCAGGCACACCCCTGTGCACACACCCCACCCAGATACACTCTTACTGATGCACACACTCAGATGCACACACACAAGCCTTCCGTCAGAGGAGCCCAACCCGTCATTGCCTCCGTTCTCTGAACACTTGGTGATGGAGAGGACGGAATAACACCCAAAATGTCAGACTGTGGAGAGAGGGGCCGGTGTCAGGACACAGTGTCCTTTTGGGACACTGTGATGTTCCTGGCATGGTATTTAGTTGGTCTGCAGTGCCTAAGGGGGAACGGAGGCAGAGCCAGGCTGGGATTGAATCTTTGTAGAGGAACGTGACCTTGCGAAGAGATAATCCTAGGCTGCTGTTATCCTGGTGCCAGCCCTCCCTGACTCCAAAGCCTCCCCAGATCCGGGGACTGCTTCCCCCTGACCTCAGCTCTGCGCTCCTCCTTCTGACAGTAGGGTCCCATCTGCTGGCGCAGTTCTCCACCATTGTTCACCTGCAGAAATCTGTCTCTCCCCAGGGCAACAGCATGGACAGGCTGTTCCCCAAGGCCTGCTGACTGCTGAACCCCACTCCCCAACATACACACATATCTAGGGTTGTCTTTCTTCATATTTGGATCAGAAGACCAGGACACCTGCCCAAGGATGCAGAGGAACACACACCTGAGCCCGGAGATCTAACTGCTGCACCTTCAGGCCAACCTACATGGCCTAGGATAGGCAGCAAAGGTGTGAATCTCCCCCAAGCATATGCTGGGCCAGCTGAGACTCAGGATCAGGATTTTCCAGAGTGAAGGCAGTAAGTATCAACAGATACCTATGAGCCCCTACTTGGCAACTGTTCTCCAGACTGTAGGTTAGAGCTTCCTTCCACCTTTGGCCACAGATACAGTGTCCCTGCCCAAGGTCTTTTTGCATTTGTTGGACTGCATCAAGTGACCCTATCTGGAAAACCACAGTGCCTGATGACATCAAACTTCAGTGTGGGCAAGTCCCAAGGGATCTGAGAAGTCCATGCCCCACCTCCATAACTGACCCCCTCTCCACCACCAATCACTCTGAGCCCCAGTTACACCAGCTGGATGGGAAACAGACCACCCCTACTCACTGCCCTCTAACGCCATTCCTCATTGACCCTCTGTACACTGCCCCCATTTGCCCCATCCAGTCCAGCTGTCTTGGTCCTGTACTGCTATAAATCCATCAAAAGAGAAGTAGCTGCACTCAAAAAGCTCTAGAACAAAGCAGAGCCTCTAGCCCCCTGCCTCTGGTAGCCACCCAACTCCTCTGGCCAGCAACCCCTAAGCTGGCACTGCCATGGCCAGGACCTCCAACCCCAGCTGTCCTGTTCTCATCCCTCCACCCTGGCCTTTCTAATCACAGAACACACACGGAGGCCATAGGTCATATACTCAAGGAATGTCAGAACTAGAGAGTGCTCAGTCAGGCTGGGTGCGGTGGCTAACGCCTATAATCCCAGCACTTTGGGAGGCCGAGGTGGGCAGATCACCTGAGGTCAGGAGTTTGAGACCAGCCTGACCAAATTGGTGAAAACTCATCTTTACTAAAAATACAAAAATTAGCCAGGTGTGGTGGCACGTACCTGTAAACCTAAGTACGTGGGAGGCTGGGGCAGGAGAATCACTTGAACTGGGGAGGCGGAGGTTGCAGTGAGCCGAGATTGCGCCATTGCACTCCAGCCTAGGCGACAGAGCGAGACTCCATCTCAAAACAAACATCGAGAGTGCTCAGTCAACCAGTCCGGTCCCTTCAGCTTCAGGGAACACAGGCTCAGGAATCCAAGTGACTTGCCCAGAGGCAGATGAGAACTAAGGGGGGAACCAGAAACAAATCCTAAACTCCTGACTCTTTTCACAGTGCTCTTTTTAAGACATCTTCCTGTTTCATAAAACCACTTTTATAGCCAGTGACAGCATCACCTCCTTATCTCACAATAAGTTACTTGTGAATCTTAATGCCACAGTGCTCAGCCTGGCTGCTCCAGGCCTGGTCTGCTCTGCCACTCCCAATCTCTGCCAGCTTCTCTGCTGATTCTCAGCACCAGGGACTGGAGTTAGCTGGGCTCATGTCCCTATGTGTCTCTCTGTGGTGATCCCTCAACCCTGTCTCTAAAAGAAGAAAAAAAGCAGTAGCCCTCTTAGCCCTCAAAAAAAAAGAAAAAAGAAAAAAAAAAAAAAAAAAAAAAAAAGGCTGAGTATGGTGGCTCATAAATGACCTGTAATCCCAGCACTTTGGGAGGCCGACGTGGGCGAATCACCTGAGCTCAGGAGTCCGAGACCAGCCTGGCCAACCTGGGGAAACCCTGTCTCTAATAAAAATACAAAAAAATAGCCAGGCGTTGTGGTGGGCACCTGTAATCCCAGCTACTCGGGAGGCTGAGGCAGGAGAATTGCTTGAACCCAAGAGGCAAAGGTTACAGCAGTGAGTCGAGGTCACGCCACTGCACTCCAGCCTGGGAGACAGAGCGAGACTGTCTCAAAAAAAAAAAAAAAAAACAAAAAAGGAAAAGGACCTGAGGGCCCAAACTTTAAAAGTGGAAGAAGCACATATTTTGTTAAGTTCTCCCGGAAAGGTAAAGTAAGCCTTAGTACAAAAGGCTATTTTTACAATAAGAATTTGGCTACTTCTTCAACTCAACAGAAACCTAACTGTGCAGAGAATATCACCAGCAACTGTATGCTTTGTTTGGGAACCAGGCGCCAGAAGAAAGCCACCAGAAGATATGTTGTAGAGGAGAACAGTGTGGGCCAGAATCTACCTTTGGTCAGAGATATAGTGTAAAACAAGAGTCAAAAGTCCAGAAATAAACCCATACATTTATGGCTAGTTAATTTTGGGGTTTGTTTGTTGTTGTTGTTGTTGTTGCTGTTTTCTTGAGACAAGGTCTTGGTCTGTTGCCCAGGCTGGAATGCAGTGGTGTGATCACAGCTCACTGCAACCTCGACCTCCTGGGTTCAAGTGATCTTCTCACCTCAGCCTCCCAAGTAGCTGGTACTATAGGCAAGTGCCACAACACCTAGCTAATTAAAAAATAAATTTTGTAGAGATGGGGTCTTACTATGTTGTCCAGGCTGGTCTCAAACTCCTAGACTCAAGCAATCCTCCTACCTGAGCCTCCCAAAGTGCTAGGATTACAGGTATGAGCCACTGTGCCTGACTCATCAATTGATTTTTGACCAGGATACCAAGTTCATTCAGTGAGAGAAAAAGTAGAAACAAATAGTGCTGAGACAACTGGATTTTCTTTCATGCAAAAGAATGAAATTGGACCACAACTCATACCATATGCAGAAACCAACTCAAAATGTATCACTGACATAGATATAAGCTCTAAAACTACAAAACACTGAAGAAAACAGGTAAATCTTCATGGCCCTGGATTTGGCAATGGAATCTTAGATATGACACTAAAAGCGTAACCAAAAGAAAAAAATCAAATTAGACTTCATCAAAATTAAAACTTGTGCTTCAAAGGACCTTACCAAGAAAGTGAGAAGACAACAATGGGGAAAAATATTTGCAAATCATATATCTGAAAAGAATTTAATATTGAGAATATGGGCCGGGCGCGGTGGCTCACGCCTGTAATCCCAGCACTTTGGGAGGCCGAGGCGGGCGGATCACAAGGTCAGGAGATCGAGACCACGGTGAAACCTCGTCTCTACTAAAAATACAAAAAATTAGCCGGGCGCGGTTGTGGGCGCCTGTAGTCCCAGCTACTTGGGAGGCTGAGGCAGGAGAATGGCGGGAACCCGGGAGGCGGAGCTTGCAGTGAGCTGAGATCCGGCCACTGCACTCCAGCCTGGGCGACGGAGTCTGACTCCGTCTCA